>NW_008355390.1:692223-698695 GCF_000622305.1 Nannospalax galili
TAAGGATGGTTTGTAGCTGCCATGTGGGTGCTGGGAATCAAATCTGGGTCCTCTGCAAGAGCAGTCAGTGCTCTTAACTGCTGAGCCATCTCTCCAGCCCCATTTATTTTTTTTTATTTTTATTTTTTACAGAAAGCAAAGTAATACACATAAGTATTTGACATGGTTTGTTAAGTAAGAAACCATGAACAATGTTTTGTTTGAAATCACAGGATTAAGAACTATCACAAAAGACTAAGGAAAAAGGGACTTAGAAAGATGGCTCAGGATTTAAGAGCACTAGCTGCTCTTCTAGAAGTTCTAGGTTTATATTCCCAGCATCCACATTTTAGCTAACAACCATCTGTAACTCCAGTTCCAGGGAATCCGATGCCTTCTTCTGATTTCCACTGGCACTGCTTGCCATACACATAAAATTTAAAAAATAAGAAGAATAAAACCTAAGGCAGAATAAAAGATGTAATGACTTAGGAGAACTAATGACTAAATAAGATTTCAAAGTAAAGGGGATTAATGTAGATCAGTTGAAAAAATAAACTGAAAATAAGTAAGCAAGGTAAACTTAGTAGATGAATTTAGTGGAAAGACTGCATTGGATAATTCTTAAAATACTTTTATCTCTTTACTTCTTTTCTCCAAAAGATAAGAATTATCTTTGTATATCTAATCTTTAATATATTAAATAACAGAAGAATTGGAGGGTCATGTCTTAAATATATATCATATGAATATATATGATTCCTGGCAATTCAAAACCACACAAAATAGAAGCAAGAAATGCCAATTATGAATAACCAAGAAAACATGTATAAGCTACTTGCCTGTGTTCTCATTAATCTTTAGTCAATGGAAAATATTCACTGAGCATTATTCTGGTTAATCGTTTCTCCTTTTTCCTATTATTTATCCTTAATAAAATGCAATTTACTGAATTATATGTTAGTAGTCAGAAAGTTAATTTGGTTATAGTGATACATTGACTCAAGGGGACAGTGGAAATCTGAAAAATTGTATTTGTCTAAATATATACATAATGAGTAAACGAATACCATGAGATCCACAAACACATTCCACATGAAATGGAAAAGAAGTACAATAAGCACAAAAAAGAGGAGGAAGAGGAGGAGAAAGAAGAGGGAGAGGAGGAGGGGGTGGAAAAAAGGAGGAGGAAGGAGAAAGATGAGGACAGCAAAGGAGAAGGAACAGTAGCTAAGAGAAAAAAAGGAAAGAACGGAGTGAGGGACAAATATAAATTGTCTGACAAATGGTAGATTTTGGCAGAGTCCACTTTCTTAATATATTATTTGAATATTTGGAAGGTTTTTAAAATATATTTTATTATTTATTTAATGTAATTAATTAATTTATTTATTTATTACTTTTTGTGTATGAGTGTATTTTGTAAGTGCACCCAAGTTGTGCGATACTCATGGTCAGAAGACGCTGTTGGAGCCCCTGGGACTGGAGTTAGAGACGATTGTTAGCTGCCATGTGGAAGTTGGGAATCAAACCCAGGTCCTCTGCAAGAGCAGTCAGTGCTCTTAACTGCTGAGCCAGCTCTCCAGCCCCATATTTGGAAGTTTTTATAAAATTAAATTGAAATCTATTTTTCTGTATTCTCTTAAATAGTAGAGGTTACCACCTATGTAGATTCCAGAATTTAGACCAAATCAACCATTTAAAAAAGAACATGATAGAATATATGTACAAGTTTTAGCATTTGACAGGCTGAGGCAGGAGGATTGCTGCAAGTCCAAGAAGAGCCTGTACTATACAGTGAGCACCAAGCAAGCCTTGGCTGCCACGTGAGAACCTTTCTCAGAACCAAAGCATGAAAAACAGTTTTAAAAAGTATAATAATTAAGTTTTATAGCCGGGTGTGGTGGCACATGCCTTTAATCCCAGCACTCCAGAGGCAGAGGCAGGAGGATCTCTGAGAGTTCAAGGCTGGCCTGGTCTACATAGTGAGTTCCAGGACAGCTAGAGCTACAGGGAGACCCTGTCTCAAAAAGACCAAAAAAAAAAAAAAAAAAAGAAAGAAAGAAAAAGTTTTATATAACATACACAAAATGAACAGGTTAAGAAATATTAGTGACAAAATAATTTTAGTATTTGAAATGTTTATCTACAGAAGGAAAAACTCCTTTTCTTGACTACTAATGAAAATATAAAATAGTAAAACACATTAAATCTCAGGAGAGCCCAATTTTTATCTGAGATATAGTTCAAATATAATTTTTTTTACTTGTTGATTGATTCTATTTCACCACGTAACATTATGGAATATTACAAGTGTCCTGTCTTGTAAGTATCTGATATTGCTAAAACTAAATCTCACAATTTCTTTAGGGCTGGTGTTACTCCCTTTCCCCAAAGCTTGTGTTTAGAGAAGATGGAAACATCCATTTGATATTTATCTTAAAAAAAAGGAAAGAAAGAAAAATTAAAGTCAAAATGCCAAAGTGGAGCCAAAAACAGCATAAGCAGGTCCTTCCTCACTCAATCTTCCTTAAGTGTTCTGCCAGTTTGCTCACAGTGTGTGTCTTCAATTACTACCAAGGGACAGTAAATTATGTGGCATGCTTTGAGTGGTCATGTCCACTAGGGAAATGAGAGATGCTGCAATGATTTCCATTTGCTCACTGGCTTTGAACTCAAACTACCATTGAATTTCACTTGACAGAATTTTCTGCTTGAAAGATTTGAATTGATATGCTTGAAACCAATATATATATGCATATATTAGTTTATATAATAATGCAATAAATACATGATTTTTTTTCACATGACTTTTCAGTTGTGTCTCAGTTCTTAAATTGCTAATGCTTTAGTTACAATAAGTTAACATTGTGAGAGTTCTTGTATTTTTCTATATGAAACTTGAACTGATGTGCAGAGCCCTCCCTTGGCATGAAGAGTACATTTAGGGAATTGGGGACTTGTATTATAGAAAACCTTGGAACAGAGGGTGAAGAAGAGCTGCTGCCAGTTAGGCCCCAGGGTAACGTTCATCCCACAGATAATGTAAAAAGTCTTGCTGATAAGGCTTTTTCAGCCTTAGAAGGCTATTAGGACACAGCTGCTTGATTGGCTCTTCTATCCAGAGACCATGGGGAACACTTCCACAGCTACCATTTGCTACAAAACATTACTCTAGATCTAAATTGGACAATCACAAGTCACACATCCAACACTCCTAGAACACACAATGACTAATCTTAAGATTTAAAACAGATTAAATTACACATCATACATGTGTTCAATATCTGCCTTCAGCTAAAAATTCAGAGCTTTTGAGCAAACATTTTTAATGCTTTATTTACTATACCAATAGTGATTTTTCTTTTTCTTTACTTTTTTTTTCTCTTTGAGACAGGGTCTTCCTGTAGCCCAAGCTGACCTGGAACTCACTATATAGACCAGGCTGGCCTTAAACTCTCAAAGATCCATCTGCCTCTGCCTCCTGAGTGCTGAGGCAAGCACCACCACACCTAGCTAGCTAGCCAATAGTGTTTTTTTTTAACAAAGTCAAAACTGTCCTTTCCCAAAATTATCATATTATAAAAGACCTGAAATGAGACTCAAAGGTTGTCAAATTCAACAGTAACTTCATATAACTGTGGATATTAAGAATCTGTATTTGGTTTTCAATGTTGTATCATACTGTTTCAATATCACACTTACTCTGATCAATGAGTAATAGCCAACTCCTGCCATTCTATGCACTAAGCTACCTATCAGTGACTCAGAGCCATGAAGAATGTGGTGCCTGTATAAGTTCATTCTTGTTGCTATTTGAAGTCAAGGGGAAAAATTGAATGAATTTTAATTTTTCTTAACTTAGTCATTGAAAACAACCTTTAAGAATGATCAAGATTAAGAATTCAACTAAATGTAATAAATTTAGGTAAGGGTTACACTTTTTGATAGACTGTACAGCAATGGATAGTTTTCTATGTGAAATTAAGAAAGTTTAATTTGTAGAGTGATAAGCTATATTCACTGCACAGTACTATGACTATGAACTAGTATCAATAACAATCCTCCTTCAACTGGTACACAGCACATCAGTAAGGACAGAGTCCCTTCTTCTCAGACTCTTGTAGGAAGAAGTGGCTCCAAGTCAGTAATACTGCATAGTTGTTTCCACATGCACATATTCTAGTATTTCAATTCACCTGTGGAATGAATTATGCCCTTTTTTCTAATACTGTATGGTAGCCATCCCCACATGTTAGCTTATATTCCAGATGACAGCTATTCAACTCCTTTGAGATAAAAATAAATATCAAATATATTTTGAAGAGTATAAAATTCTCATTGAAGAAAAGGCTGCTTAGCAGAGTATGGTGGCACATGCCTTTATTCCCAGCACTTAGAAGCAGAGGCAGGTGGGTATCCATGAGATTGAGGTCAGCCTGGTCTACTTATCTATTTCCAGGTGAGTTGGGGCTACAGGGAGACCTTGCCTCACAATTAAAATGTACTTAATCATTTATTATGGGAGCATATGTGAAGATATTTACTTGAATGTTCTAAGTTTTAGCTTCCATTAAAATGATTGCTTTCTGTCCAGGTGTGGTGGTGCACACCTTTAATCCCAGCACTTAGGAGGCAGAGGCAGACAAGACAGATCTCTATGAGTTTAAGGCCAGGCTGGTCTACAGAGTGAGCAGGTCAGCTGGGGCTACAGGGAGACCATGTCTTAAAAAGTCCACAAAAAGTGCTTTCTATATATCATAATGCATAAAATAAAAGTGAGTCATAAAATATCTCCATCCACAACACTCACTGTCACAAAATATCATGAACTCTTGTAGTTACTACATAATTTTAAAAAATAAAAGTCTGAAAGACATTTCAAACTGGTGAAACATGAAGCAAAAGCTTTAAATTTAAATTTAAGCATGAATTTTAATTATTTATGTCACCATTTTGCTAAATTTACTTTGAAATTGAATATTTTTAAAAAGTCATAAGCAACATTGAATATCACATAAATTCAGATATTTTACATATTCGAAGTATTTGTAAATTGATTGAAAATGGGGCTGGAGAGGTAGTTCAGATGGTAAGAGCACTGGTTGCTCTAGTAGGGAACGTGGGTTCAATTCCCAGCACCCACATGATGGCTAATAACTCTCACTCCAATTCTGAGGGATTTGGAGCTAGCTTCTGACCTCTGAGGGCATTGCACAGCATGGGTGCACTTACGTATATGCAGACAATACACTCATACACATAAAATTAAAAAAATAATAATTAATTGATAGAAATTTTTATTTAAAGGGGATTGGATTCTAAATGTACTGTGCTCAGTTTGTGCATATGTGAGTGTGTGTGTGTGTGTGTGTGTGTGTGTGTGTGTGTGAAATTCATGTTTTTTTTTCTTATTTTTGGCAAGGATCAGAATGAACAGTAGATTACATTGTACAAAAATATTATTGAAAAGTATCTATTATAATTAATTATTCAAGTTTTACAAAATGCAAAAACATGCATGTTGAAATGAATTTTTCAGACATGCACATTGTATAAAATGTATAAAAAAATCATCAAATATATTTAGCATATTGACGTAAAATGTACCACAATATCATGCTTTGAGACATTAAACACTTCATTAGATGATGGAATTCTGGGGTTTCTTCCAATGTTCTAATTGGCACTGTTCCTATTTTCTTCATTTCCTTCAGCCACTTGACAGTGCTTGCCAAAATCTCCAAATTTAAGTGTCTAAGACTTAGACTCAACCTAGATTTGAGCATACTTATTACTTCTGTTTATGGCATTAATTTGATTATTAATTTCCTAAACATTCTTTACATAAGGATGTGATAAGCTAGACTTTTTTAAGAAAATTGAAGAGGTAAGGCTTATATTCAGATTAAAAAGCCAAGACCCATGATATTTTCTTCAAGGTTACTCATTCAAGCAGAGTATAAATGCAATTTTTTTTGGTCTTTTTGAGACAGGGTCTCCCTATAGCTCCAGCTGTCCTGGAACCTCACTATGTAGACCAGGCTGGCTTTGAACTCACAGAGATCCATCTGCCTCTGCCTCCCGATTGCTAGAATTAAAAGCATGCACCATCACACATGACTAAATGCAATTTTAAAGCAAAGAAGGTATTTATTTTCATCTTCCTGCCAGAATTAGAGTCTCCATTTATATTGCCTAAGGTTATAGAAAGTCAAGGAACTCCTCCTTCAATGGAAAAAGAGAGACAAGGATGATCCAGACCATTTCTCTTCCTCAAGAAACTCTGGCAACTTTGAATCAAGACATTCTTCAAGACTGCCTAAGATTCATATCCTACTATCAGTGTACAGTGCATAGAAGAGACTTAATTATGATGTATCTTTACAACCTTTCCCTTGTCTAACACTTCATGAGTTATTCACAGCAACACACCAAACACAGAAGACTCAAGAGAGAAAAGCTCAATAAAAAAACTAAACTAAAAAAAGAA
>NW_008355390.1:698730-786995 GCF_000622305.1 Nannospalax galili
GCTTTGACCGTAAAATTCAATGTCCTGCAAAAGACTGTGTGCTCCTTTACGAGTCAGTCATTATTTGCTTTGCACCATGGCAAGTGAGAGGATACTGGTTAGTTCTGTACAGTAACTCTTCTAAAAATTATGATATGATCTGTACACAGCTTACCCAGAAATTTGTCTTCTAATATCTAATGAGAGGTGATAATCCTTTGTACATTTATATTATTGCATCCTAAATCTTTACTAATTCAACCAGTAAGTACTACATTTCTCCACAATTGAAAAGGGGTCTTTCCCTCTATCTAGTTGATTCTTATGTCTATATTAGTCACATGATCTCATACTATTTAAATTCGCATTTTACCTATGAATAAACATAGCACAGTAAAATGTCAGTAAAGTTTAAAAACTGAGAATAAGAGGCATCACAACTAAAGCACTCATATTCAAACCTGATTTATGCCCACATGCTTTGAAATATCAAAGTTATAGCAATTCAAAAGATTAAAGTGCCTTTTATAGGTTAATTTTCAAGCTTTACATAAATATAGCTACTTCTTATATATACAAATATCTGCTGAATACATATAGAGGGTCAGCATGGAAGTGCCATAAGTATGCTTATACATTTAATAAATAAAATAATACCTAATAATTTAAATTCCTTAAGCATATAAGACAAATGGAAATGAAGAACAATTCAAACTTAAGTATTTGTAAAATATTATTTAAAACAACAGGAAATAGATGTGCAAAATATTGCAAGACATTACAGTCCATAAACTAAGCTATATTCAAATGTATGTGCATATCAGGAAAATTACTATGATGTCCTTGAGATCCAAATTCAAATACCCATTCCCACTGGATTCCGTATGTTGTTCAACACTAATTACAGACATGTTCTATTTACAAAAAGCTAAGTAAGACATCTAATTAGCATTAGATTAAGTTTGTGGAGCTAATTTAAATTTCACATCCTTTAAAAGTACATCATTCTTTAAAGTCATTAGATTCATTTAAGCATGAAAGGACTTGTAAAGTGTCATTACTTCACAGTTAAAAATTAAAAGATTTCCTATGAAATGACAAAAGCTCAATAAAAAAATTTTAAAAGATTTCTCAAAAGTCATTGAATTGTGGGAAATACCTAATCATCAAAACCAACTGGTAGTTTTCAAAAAGTATCTTCTTAAGGATAATAAAATAAAATTTGTATACAGATGCATTAATGTTCAGACACTCAACATGCATTTCTCACAGGGTTTCTAGGGCTTCACTTTTCCCAATATGTTTCCTAACCCCCTGAAATTCACTCACTTGTCTCTACTCTATTTTCTCCCATCCGGCCTCTCTCTTCCTTCCCTTCCTAGTCACAGGAGCTGCTTGGTAGGAAACACAGTGCCAGACAGAAGAGACCTCTCTTAAAGCGACAAACATGCTGTACAGCACTCATCACAGAAGCTTCTTTTTGCATCAGATGGAGGCTCTTGCAGAGTTGCACATCTGGTCAGTCACAGAAAACATATACCTGGGAGATGCCCAGTGCTAGGTGACGCATCTGCAGTCAATTTTCTACAACCAAAGCTCATGGATCATAGCAGAATAAGGGGTAGAGAGGAGGCTAATGAACCCCTCAATTCTCATCGGTGAGGCTTCCATGTATATCAGAGTGTGATAGATACAGAAGGCCACAACTGGCCAAGTTTTGGAGAATATGAGACTGTAGAGTGTAGGATGGGACTCCTATAAGGATCCTCACCCACCCACAACTCAGGGACCATTGTAGAAGAGGAGGCAGAAAGATTGTAAGAGCCAGGGCTGGTTCATGAACATGAGAAGGTGGAGGCTTCCAGGCCACTGGAGGCTTGCTCATGTGAGCCTGAGGCAGTGGTGGTCAGCTCGATGTCAGCACATTTAAACAGGGGCCCAAAGGGGAGGTGAGAAATAGGTGGTGGGCCAGCACTAGATAGTGAACTATTTGAGACAGATTGCTGCTGGGTGAGGGAGAGTATGACTTACATATGACCACTGGACAGGCTGACTAGATTTCACTGGATACATTTACACTGTAGGACATTTGGATACAAACACCTGAATGAATAGGACTCGGCTATATATGGCAGAGTGCATAGGATTGGGTAGTGGGATAGAGGGAGGCATGGATGGGGGAGAGAGGTGTGAATTTGATGGGAAAAAATAAAAAATTAAATGAAAATTAAATTTTGGAGACTGGGACCATGGCCCAATTGCTAAAATACTTGCTACCTAAGCATGAGGACCAGAATTCTATCCCCATCTTAGCACTGGAGCAATGGAGACAGAAGAATCCCTGGGTGTGTTGGCCAGGCAGTCTAACCCACTGAGCTTCAGGTCCAGTGAAAGACACTACCTCAAAATACAAGGTGAAGAGATACTGAGGAAGACACTGAACATCAACCACTGGACTCGGTGCACGCATGTATGTATACACAAAGATGTATACACACAAACACACAAAACAAAATATGAGCTTTCATTTGATAGAAATGGAATTTAAATTTAAATCTAACATATCTTTAGAATTACCAAATATAGTTTTCAATTGAATTACCACATTTTCCTGGTGACTCATTTGATGTCATTTATTAATTTTACACGTGTCTACTATCTATCATTTAAAATTTATTTATTTATTTGCTTTTTGTTTGGGGTCTAGTGTTCCACAAATGGAGGTCAGAGGACACCTGGCTGGAGTTGATTCTTTCTTTCTACCATATGACTTCAGGTTGTTATGGAATTCTCCTTGTTGAGCTTGGAAGTTTGTGACTTCTGACTGAGGTATTTCGCTAGCCCGTCTATTATTTTAAAAATACCCACCTGGAACTCTTGATCTGTAAGCACTTTATGCATGCCATACTTGGTTTTACGCCCTGTTGTACTTGATTGTTTTATTAATGTTACATCTTCTGGAAATTTATTTTGAATTTAATGACAACAGATATGCATATAAGATTCCATAGTAATATAGAATAGTAGGCAAGTTATTATTGTAATCCAAAGAAACTAAAAATGTTTTGAGTTATTTTTAAAATATTGGAATATTTTCTTGGTAAACCATTACAAGTTTTGATTTGTTCTTTTGTAAACAAGTATTATACATCTTTTGCTTTAACAAATTTCACTATACAAAGTATCATCTGTCTTGTCAGGAAAGGATACTTTCAACACAGGTACTTATTAAGATACATATACATTGACAAAGCACCTGTATACAAACATTGGTTGCACCACATTTACATAGGTGTTAGTAGATGCAGAACAGGACCTTAGTTCTCACTTCATTAAGCAGCTTGGCAATCTTTCATATTCAACACACTTGGAAACTCAGTTTTGAAGTGTATGAATTGTATCCAGACAAACACTGCCTACTTCACATGAGTTTTATGAGCATCTAATGAGGAAAGTTATTCGAGAGCAGAGTAGAAATTACATCAGTGGTACAAGATTACTACTTATTGCCAGGTATATTTTTTTTGAATTTTGGGCTTCAATAGTCAATGTATAGGACTTAATGGTGAAAAAGAAAAATGAAATTCACACACACACACACACACACACACACACACACGAATTAAATTTAAGGGCTACATCATGAAAGCAAATGTTCACTCTCATATCTTACATGCTTTTCCTTTGATAATTCAATAGTGGAACACCATTCTCTTTCCTAATGCTGTTGTTAGTGTAGAAACAATTGGTACCAAGAATGATTGGGTTGGAAAGAATATTGGGCTTGTAAAACAATGGTTAAGAATTAGAATAATATCACTTAAGTTATTAAAGATCATTTTCCACCCCCACCCCATAACCATTGTCTTTACTTTGAGGTAGATATACACTCCAATGGCATCACTTTCAGCCTTTATTTTTTGGTAGGTTTTGTTTATTTGTTTGTTTGCTTTTCTTTTGAGACAGGGCCTCACTAGCAGCCCCAGGTAGCCTAGAGCTCACCATGAAGACCAGGCTGATCTTGATCTTACAGAGATCTGCCTGTCTCTGCCTCTGGAGTGCTGGGATTAAGGTGTCCACCACCATGCCTGGCTATTTGTTGGTTTGATTATTTTCCTTTCCAGTGTATGTCATACTCTTATCCACAGTTTACCAGAACTAATGTGATATTATTCTAATTCTTAACCACCATTTTACACACCTTATTCACATTAGTGTTCACTACACATTCATGTTATATTATATACTAATGACAAAATCTGAAGTAAACTAAAAATGTTTTTCAAAACTGTCTTCCCTGTGTTTTTGATGAAATAATAATATATGCAACAAAGCTTTCTTTTGTGAATCAATGTACTCTTTCTTCGGTCTAGTAATGATAATTAAACATGGTTTCTGGGACTCTGTGAGACTGACAAAGTATAAATACATATCTATGCTTTGGCCCTCTGTCCTGAATTCCAAATTCCAAATAAAATGTGAAATAAACATTGCCACACACACTAACAAACCAAATCACTGCCCTGCTGCACAGTATCACCCTTGCCCCAGACAGCTGTGCTTCCATATTTCTACCTTCTCACATTAAGGAGTTTGAAGTTGATCCTAACTACAGCAAATGCATTAAGAAAAGCTTTGGCTCTCTCTAAAATTCCTCTCAACACTTCACTGCTAGAAACTATTGGCTAATGTGTTATTTATACTGCATGTTTTTTTTATGCAATTGGCTTTCCACTGCTTTTCCTAATTCAAATCCTATTTTTCTGCTTTTATTTTTAACTAAATAGCTACTGATATATAAATCATAGCATACCAAGTTTTTTTCCCAGACTTCTAATGATGTACAAACTAATTCAGAGTAAATATCAAATAAATAGTTGATATGCCTTACAAGATAAACACCTGTCATTCTGATCTACTCCATTAGTCTTCTTTTTGTTTCAATTTCTCCAACCATAACTATCCTCATGTATCTATATCAACCTACTAGGATCATACTTCCAATCACAAAGCTTAGAATTTTTATGTTTTTTTTATATAAAATATGCATCTCTGGAAAGCTAATTTATTTTTTAAAAAATAAGTGGCATTCCCTAGAAAAAGTAATGAATTTAACCATTATTGATCAACACTTTGGAATTCCTGGTCTATGACCAAAACAACTCTCAAATGGAAATGCTAATAGCAGCAAATCAGGACGTTAAATGTTTGCTTTGATCTTGTTTCCAAATACAGATAGCCAGTGATAGACCTTGACACGTTCTATGTTAACAGAAGTTCTTCTCTTCTTGGTGCTGACAGCAGGTTTTCCTGACCCTTGTGAACTAATATGCTATTAAGTTACATTCAGAATATGTTTTAAAGGAACATAGTTTATTCTGCTTACAATTAATAAACTAAACCTTGCCAAAAAAAAAAAAAAAAAAAAAAAAAAAAAAAAAAAAAAAAGTAGTGAAGATCCTCCAAGAAACTAAACCAATTAAATCAATCCCATCTCTTATGTAAACTTTGAGAGCAGTTAGGAACAATTTAGCCTGTTAGCTGGATATGATCACACAGGCTCCCATCATGAAGACAGTAGTTCTACTGAAGCTGTGGGACTCTAGGATCTCTTTAAAGCAACAAATGAACATTTAACCTTTACAATTATTGGCATCTTCCTTATGTGGTGTAAGAAACACATATAATGTAAAGGAAAATAAAAATATGTCACATTTGTTGTGCCCAGGTAACAATTGAGCATGCCTGACTATACACATTGGTATTTTCCAGAAATTATTCATAAATCACTTTGAAGCAGTTATTTATCTTTTAGATATTATTACTTTCAATAAAATAAGTATAAATTCATGCTTTATGTACATATATATCTAAATGTGCTCTTATAATAGTGCAAAATAGCAATAAGTTAATAAACTCAGCAACTAGAGAATGATGAATAATAGACCATTACACATTCCATATGTAGTCATTAAAATAGAATTTGTGGCAATGTTAACAAAATTCAGCAAATTGTGTTAATCCAAATAATTTATGCCTGGTGTGGTGGCACATGCCTATAGTCGCAGCACTTGGGAGGCAGAGACAGGCAGATCTCTGTGAGTTCAAGGCCAGCCTGGTCTACAAAGGGAGTTCCAAGCCAGCTGGGGCTATAGGGAAACCCTATTTCAAAAAAAAAAAAAAAAAAAAAAAAGACCAAAAAAAAAATTTATGATCTTATTTTCTCCCTTGCATCAAACTGAGTATACCTTGAGTCCCACCTATAATATCTGACTTAGATAATATTTAGAAGACTTTAAATTTTATTTTTTCAGGACTTCTGTAGCTTTGCGGTTATTTAGATAGAATGTATGCACTGACCATGTGAGAAGAAAATATATCGGTGGGCATGACGTAGGCTGAATGTCAGGGGCTGTTTCTCTACCCCTAAAGCTTATGTGGTGAAATGTTAGCCATGAATGTGAAGTGCTCAGAGATAACTTGATTATGATGGTCCAGTCCTCATGAATGTAACTGGTGTTCATATCAAAAAGTATAATTAGGTTTCATTTTGTCTCTGCTCTTTGACATGTTAAGGGCACATCCAGGCAGTGAGGAACTTGCTTATATGAACTTACAACAATCACAACAGCATACACAAGACTTTTGCAAACAAACCAGACAAAAACCCAGCATAGAAGTGGGGAAATGAGTAAGAAGTTCCAACCTTAGTTGAGGAACTATTGGCAGCTATTGGCCTGATGAGTGAGAATTGTTCTTCTTTAAGTGAGTGACCCTAGATAGGTTAATCAGGCTCCAGTGGATAGACTCACACTGAGGGACATTTGGGGTCACAAACTTGACTCGATAGGCCTTAACATGTATGAATGCATGCGATCTGGTGGAGCTGGGACTATTTGAATAATACAGATAGGGGAAGGGGGTCTAAAGACGTCAAAATGTATTGTATGAAATGCACAAAAATTTAATTAAAATTTTTTAAAGAAGAAGATAGTCCTCATTAGAATCTTACATTATATTTCCTGGGCTCCTGAATTTGGAAAAATACATGGCTGTGTTATAGCCACCAAGTCTGTGATAATGCTCTACATCAGGTCACAACTCAGTATGGTAAAAGCATATATTTATTTGTAAACAAATAAATCAAAATATTATTTTTAGGTAATGAAATTATGAAATTTTGTTTGTAAAATTCTTTTTAATGTGTATATTATAAGAGCTTCAATTTATTTAATAAAAGTGGAATGATATCTGAAAATTTTAAATTACACACACATATATATATAATTAGTTATCTACACCAGATTCATAGAGACTATTCAGTGGTTAATGAAAAATGTTCTTAGTAAAAAATGTGCACTAGAGCCTAGAGAGATGGCTCAGGTGTTAAGAGCACTGTCTGCTTTTGCAGAGGACCCAAATGATTCTCAGCACCCAAATGGAGGCTAACATCCATTCGTAGCCCAGTTCAAGGGGATCCAAGACCCTCTTCTGAACTCTGCATTGCAATACACAGGTGCACTTGCACGCAGGCAGGCAATACACTCATACACATAAAATAAAAGAAAAATTAAATGAAAAATGCTGCACTAATAACATTATGCAGTACACTGGTTACTTCATCTTTGATTTTTCCTTCCATTTTCTTCAAAATGTTTCATAATAATGAGTTGTGAAGCAGACATAGTTAGTTACAAACATACTTTGCCAGAAATGAAAATGGTTGCCCAATAATCAGAAAAATATAAATTTTATTATATTTGACTTATTTTTAACAGTTTACTTCTTATTCATCCAAAGCCTTATCTACTGAAAACTGACATCGTTTTAATAAAATTTCCAAGCAGTAAACTTAAATGAATAAAAAAGTCTCTACTCAATGCAAATGTTCTAGACAACATTCCTAGTTAGAGTATAATTAATAGATGTTGTAGTTGCCTTTTGTCACTGGCTGTCATCTTCCAGGAAAGCAATGGCCAAAAGTTCTGAGAGAATATATGCCCTATGTATTTATACTGAAAATGTATTTTAATTTTAATCCCAGTACTTTGGAGGAAGAGGCAGGTGGTTATCTGTGAGAACAAGGCCTGTCTGGTCTGCATGCCTAGGTCTAGGGCAACTGGGGCTACTGAGAGATACTGTCTCAAAAAAACAAATACATACACACACACACACACACACACACACACGTATATGTTGGCCACATAAAGGCTGCATTTGATTACAGTTGTACATATGACAAAATAACAAAAACAATGGGAATTTTGTAATTAATATTCACAAATTTTTTAGTCCTATAGTAAAAACTAGTAATGACTATAACTAAATAATCCAAGAAAAGTACCACAACATGTGAGTTAGAACATATGAAATTGTCCATAAAAAGGAGAAATATTAACTAAACCCCAATTATATATTAATTTATCATTATATATTTTATTCATAGGGAAGGAAACAGTTTCTATTTTATAGCAGGCAACATGTTGACAAAAAAATAAGGAAATTGATCAATGACTAATAAATTAAAAATCCTATTTCTTCAAATACATGAAAGTTTCACTACTTGATGTTAAAATGTTTCATTAACTCTTTTTTTGTTTGGTTGGATTATGTGAATGAGCATATTGCCTACATGTATGTAGATGCACCTATGTTCTGCAATACCCACAGAGGTCAGAAGAGGGTGTCAGATTCCCTTGGAACTGGAGTTATGAACAGTTGTCAGCTGCAATGTGGGTGCTGGGAATCCAACCCAGGACCTTTGCAAGAGTAGCCAGTGCTCTTTATTGCTGAGCCATCTCTCCAGCCCGCTTTGTTAAATCTTATAGATCAATTAAGTTAGTGCATTGTGCTATGACTCGCATGAATTTGATTAAATCATTTAGTGAAAAGTTTCCATGATGATTTAAACAATCTACCTGACTTTTTTTTTTTTTTTTCTTTTGGTCTTTTTGAGACAGGTCTCCCTGTAGCCCCAGCTGACCTGGAGCTCGCTATGTAGACCAAGCTGGCATTGAACTCAAGAAATCCACTTGCCTCTACCTCCCGAGTGCTGGGATTAAAGGCATGAGCCACCACTACTGGATCTAACCAACATTTTTTTTTTAACACTCTTTGGATTAAGAATTCAGACGCTGAACAAAAATCAATCAGAAGGTCCAAGAATCAGAAGTTATCAGAACTCAAGCTTCCTACTAAGCAAAATAGAACTATAATGAAAGAAATAGTATACAGAACTAGGTGCTATTTAGGGGTAAACTTTTAATTGGCTCAATGTGAATTAGAGAGTTTAGAAAGATTTCAAGGATGTTTTCCAGGCTGCATTGTTGGGCAACTACTGAGTTAGGAATATTGGGAATAGGACTGGCTTGAGAGACAGATAATGAGATCAAATTTGGACACAGAGAGTAACTTTAACATTTATATAGTGCAAGAGCAGGAGGAAATCAATAACATGCATAGATAACAGTTAAAAGCATGTATACCAGCTTCAAATGAGGATTAAGTTGAAGTATAGCTTAACTAATGATAGTTGTATTATCAAGCATACAAATGTTTTTTGAGATTAAATTTTAATTACTGCAATCAACAATTAAAATGCACGGTTCTTTAATTCAGCCAGCACTGCAATATATATTAGGTGGTTTTCAGGGGATATTTCAGATACTATAGAAGGACAAGAGGGGTCTTGGCAAATATTTTACTAAAATGCTAAAACGTTATACTTAGAAAATTTAACTGAATAACTTTTAAGTAATTTAACAATATATATGCTCTCTCAAAAGGATTGTTTAGATTTCACCTTAGTAAAACAGTAACAACAAGGTCACTAGGGAAAGTTAGGTTTACTGCCTTATTTTGTGTAACTGTAAGAGACAAGTTTTGCTTCCACATTAGTATAGTCTGTTTGGAAAAATGTGTCAATTAGTTGGGTAGCTACATGTCTACAATGTGTGTTTGCTATAAGATCATTAATACTTTGTTTATCTATACTGTACTGTGTTATAAAAATACAGTACGTCATTTTGTGTCTTTTGAATAGCTCTTGTTTCTGTTTTTCTCTGAGGACATAATTTTCATTCCTTTCTCTTTTATTTTTTGCTCTTTGCTTGTTTTGAGACAGTCTCATTATGTAGCCCAGGTTGTCTCAAAGTCCTGGGGCTCATCTTCTCTCAGTCTTCTGAGTGCTACAGTTGCACACAAGAGCCATAACACCCAGCTCTATTCCTTCACTATATTCCTTAGTTGCAGTAACAAGTATATGGCATCAAACATTCCATTCCCCAGCAGTACTGGGAGAAAAAGGGCCGGGACATGTAATGATCACAAATGACAGCGCTTCTTAAGGATTGACATAGGAACACCCTAACCCATGGCAAATGAAAATGAGTCCCATGAGGTGAAGCAGAAACAGCAGAAAGGAAATGGAAAGGGTTTTGAGTGCCTAAACTGAGCCTCATTTCCCTTAGAATGCTTGAGTTATCATTGAAACTCTCTCAATCTAGTAGCTATTCACTGTTTTTATTTTTCTGAAAATGATTTTAGTTAGGCATTTCACTACAACACTCAGAGTTCTGACCAGTGACCTAGTGTTGGCTCTAATCAACAATTAACAGATATTTATTGGGTAATTACTAGAAGTATATCAGGTACATGCTAATCACTGAACAGATGTCAACTCATTTAATTATCACATCACTCTATAAGGAACCATGCTTAACAAACTGAGATCAAAAGATACACAATTTCACAAGGCTATAAAGAGTAAAGGGTAAAATTCAAATGTGACTGACCTTTTTAGTTTCAGTAAAGACTTAGATAGTAACCTTGACATTATATACCTTCTTTTGACATGACCTGGGATTTGATGGAGTTGTTTAATAACAAATCCACTTTTCTTGCTAAAACTTATTTTTCATCCCTATAAGAGATATGTGATCCCCTACCTCAAAGATTGTTGTAGGAATCAAAGGAGAGGATGCCCATGAAAGCACTTTGATAATTGCAAACAGAACAGAAATGTCAATCCACATAAAATTATAAACTTTACTGAGGCTACACTAGCTCTCAATGTTATAATTAAGTTATGACAAAATTTAATCAATCTGTTTCAGTCAATAGCTCAAAAGAGTAGACTCAAAAGTTAATTCACATGCCAGGCAGTAACTCCCAATCTCAAATAAAAGAAATAATACTGGTGAATCAAATCAACCTTTCTCCAACACGAAGATGATGTTGCTAAGAAAAAATTAACTCACCTTTCAATTGTCACTTAGACTTTTCAAAATTACTTTACATTTTCCACCTCATTTAGCATATTTTAGCATTGGGAAATGGGTTACATTTATTTTTCCATTAATGTCACTTGACTGCTGCTGTGAAAATTTTAGCAATAAGTACTCTGTATGGCAAAATCGATACAGTTAATCACAAAGACTAGAAGTGGCAAATATAGAATATTTATTCAAATTTCTTCCTTTTGCTTATCTTGAACAGTTCTTAAAGTCATAGAATGTTAGTATATCCTCCACAGCCACAGAAATGAAATTAGGAGAACTATTTAGTAGAAAGGCCAAACTATGCATCTAAAATCAGTTCCTTGTTATTATTAAGGAATTGAAGCTCTATACTATATAAATATTATTTCAAGCATTCAATCATTCCTAAAAAATGTCTGACACAGATGCTATTTATGCATTTACATGATAAAACTCATGTTTATGTTTATTTGTATTGGCAGGTACTTGACAGTAAAAAGTTTGATGATTAATCATACAATAAGCAAATAATACTTAATACTAAATATACTTTAGCTACTAATTCTTAATTATTATATTTATAATTATTATTCATAAGTATCACAATATCACTAAATATCACTAAAGCCATGTCTGAGTAAGAGATGACTTTAAGTTGAGAGAATAACATTTTTGGCCTGAATCAGCAGTATTCAGCCTAGGAACATGATATTTCATGGCTCATGGAAACATTCATCATTAGAGTGCTGTGAGTATTCATGTTAAATGTATCAACATCTTAGAGACAGTGAAGGAATCTGAAGATATAAAAGAATTGAAGAATATGCACAAAGAATGTGTTGAAATATGAAAAGTGACAACAATCATAGCAAAGCTATGTATATGAATTTACAAAATCATAAATTTAGTCTCTTCATAAACCTCTAGCAATTCTAAACCTTTTATCTAAGACAACTCCTGATGGTCAATAAATTCTTAGAAATATCTCCTTCACACATTTGTAAAACTCTTAGAGGCATGTTTTGCAAGTCACATAATCAGATGAAAATAATATGTTATATAAAAGGGGTGATACAAGATTGTTTTATAGTAGTGTTTTAAGGAGCTGTGGCACAGTATTCTTTTAGCATGACTTAAAACTAAACAGAAGGAGAGCTGGTGATTTATATTTACCTTATTTGACTTTTTTAATACATATGCAGTACCATTTTCAGCTCATTTTTATTCATGTGGGTTGGATTACAATTTAAAGTCTTGAAGATTTGATTTCATTAAACATTTTTTTGCTTCAATCAAAAGTCTGAACACACATGAATATTTCAAAACCAGTATTCATTTTTTTCATGATTTTCAACACTGAATTGCTAATTACCATAGTGAAGAAAATGTACAAGTAGGGTTTAACATTAAAATCAGTAAGCAACTTAATTGAGCAAGCTGGACTTAGGAAGGAAACAGAATCCTAAACAAAACAGTTTCATTTTTACCACTGTATTTTATTCATGTTACTGTGAATCTCCATGATTTGTTCATTGAAAAACACAAACCTTAGGAAGATCCACAGCTTTGCTAGGCATTTCTAGTCATTGAGATTTACGGTCTGAGCATTACCTTAGTACTTTAATCTCTTCCAGCTATACTTGACAGTATACTGCAGAGGTAAAGAAAGACAGTAGGCACAGTTCTCTCTTCCACAATTGACAGCTTGAGATCCAGTCCTTGGCCAGTGCTGCCTCATGGTTAGACATGAGAGACACGGAATTGCAAAGGGGATCTGCCAATGAGTGCAGTTATATCTGTTGTTGATGCCATTATTTTCCATTGGAACATTTGTGATTTCTTGTGGGCAATGAACACAACTTTCAAGATAAAATATTCCCCTCGATTCCTCTAGCAATCAACTTGTGGAGCTAAAATGTGTTTTGAACATATAGATATCTATACTGTAAATCTGAGGATCAGGTAAAATTTAAAAACATCATTTACCATGAGAAATTACACTAACATCCTGATATATTTGTTTGTATACATACATGACTGTTTTAATGAACTTCTTTTGGAAAGACCTACACTTCAATTAGAGCTTTCATTCTTACAAAGAATTATTCAAGTTATGATGGCAGAACATTCACTATTTGATGTAATTTGCTGCTTCAAAAAGATAGGAATAACTTTTTAAAAACCTAAAGACATATCTGGACTAAAATTAGTGACGAATGGGCCTAGCATGGTGGTACAAGCCTTTAATCCAAGCACTGGGGAGGCAGAGGCAGGTGGAGCTCTGTGAGACTGATGAGGTCAGGTTCATGTACACAGGGAGTTCCAGGCCTGCTGGGAATACAGGGAGACCCTGTCTTAACAAAACAAAACAAACTCTCTCTCTCTCTCTCTCTCTCTCTCTCTCTCTCTCTCTCTGCTATGAAGTCTCTGAACAGCAGAAGAGAAATGCAAATGAGAAAGGGGTGCTGGAAAGTCGCATCCACAGTTAACATCGGCAAGTCAGGACTTCTGGTAAAGAGAATAACAAACCTTGCACATGCATTGTGAGTAAGAGACAGCTATCCTCTTTGCTAAGGATTACAGTGACATTCTCCAGTGAGAAGCTGAGCAGTCCAAATAAACAACAACATATGATATTCACACCTGAAGTACTTTGGGGGAGGAAGCTTTAGAAAAAAAAAAAAATGGGCTTAAATACTGCTATTTTTCAAACAGAATTTAAACTAAGTCACTCCAGGGCTCTGTTACTGTGATTGTGATGTGTTTCCAAAGTAAATGTGGGGGAGGAGACAGGCAAGGCAACTATAGAAATGTTGACAGCAATTTGGCAAAAAAGAATGAAGAAAGAAATGGATACTGCAAGGCAAGAAAGCTCCATAGCTTGGCTTCTCAGAACAAGCCTGTTGACCTAAATACCTAAGAAGACGGCCAGTTCAGTGACAGAAAGCACAAAACAACCTCAAAACTGGATTTTCAATTTACTGCAAATTAAAATTTACTTTATAAAATAGGCATGATTTGTGCATTAATGTCAAATAAAAATATATCAGAAACAAACTTTAATAGGTTGATAAGAAAAATAACTTTCTTCTTATAAATTAATTATATAGCTGTTAAAATAGGAATCTGACTAGATAAAAGATATTCAAGATTTGATTAATGTTTATAAAAAGAGGTAGCGAATTATATCATAATCCTCAGCAATATCACCGTATTGAGGACAATTTTCACTATCTCTTCACTTTTCTATTATTTGCAACATGCTTCATAGATCAAAAGTGATGCAAGGAAGCTATCTAATGTGTCTCACAAAACTAGCACAATTTGACACTAAAACCAGTAATGACAAAGCAAGAACAAAATTCACAACCCAAACTCAGTTTAAGCAAACAAACAAAACCCCCCAAAACGCAACCAACTATCATTAATTGAAAGAAACAAGAAGTATATTATATTTTGCATTTGTGTAATATAAGTTATATATCATATTTATGTATTATATTTCTATCCTATGTCTAAAACCATTAAAATTAACATTAAAACCAAAGGCTAACCCTAGAAATAAGCCAATTTTCCCCTCAAACAACCTAATCCTATCACATAAATTAACAAATAATAGGAATTAGACATATAATCACAATAGAGGGATAATTAAACATTCAATCATGAAAAGTAATGAATTATACCAAGGATTGGAAAAAACATGTTTTAATCTAACATTTTACTCTATTCTCCCTATACTTTTATCTGTTTATACTCTTAAACTTGTAACCTTATAATGTTAATATATGTCTTCCTCTAATAAATAATAAACTCCAGGAGCTAACTTTAATATATGCATTTTATATACTTAGAATTTGAAAGCTCCCTCCTCCTGACCTATTTATTCCCGATATTTATCCTCAATAAGATAGTGCTATTTAAGCTGTGATCTGAGAGTGGTGCCTCTCAACACAATCTGCATTACCTTTCTGGAAAAAGAAAATATTAAGGTAAGAATTTAGAACTTAAAGTTTAAATTGCAACAATAATCTGTGGAATAAACTGCAAAATGAGATTTCATACCAGATATGCTATTCTTTTTTTAGTAGTCCATTTCTATTTTATGGTTATTTTTCCAAAAATATTAATTGGCATGAATTAAAAATTTATAAAGATGTTTTCTTCATCACATCTAGCTTGAACAACATGTTAATTGAGAACTTATAGCAATGTTATTTTTTTCCCATATTGATTTCCTAAGTAGACATTTAATTGTTTCATAAAAGAAAATTTTCCTTATTTTTTTCCCATTAAAAAGTATTAATTGGGGTACCAATAAGCTGAGAAGGATTCACTGCTCTAGTTCTTATGGAAACCAACAGACACTCGACTCAGTGCTGAATGACCATTTTTAAGCTAGTCTAACCAATGTCTAACCATGTACTTTCCACTGCAGTAATCCAAATAAGCCTTCTGTTTCACTTAATCAAATATTTTCTTTGCTTGCTTCTGAGTTCACACTATAAAACTTTGCCCACCGTCTTTTTAAGAGTCCCAAACCCTCTGTGGTCTGGAGCTGCTGGAGCTATGAATTTCTGAAAACTCAAGCAGACCCTTCAGTATTTTAATGTCCATTAGCTTAACCTCTACACCTCAGAATCTACTATATGAAATGCAATGTTTTCCAACTTCTTTGTTGTTTACCTGACTAAAATAAAGTATAACATCATTCCTAGTTCATGTACTTTTATTTTAGATAAATATATGCAAAAGATCTTGACATGGGCAGATTCTACTGCCCTGGGGTAGTCTGATGCCACTTTTAGGATTAAGAAAGTTAAAAAAAAATTAGAAGTTTTCAAATATTTAACTAATGTAATAGTATTTCAAAATTAAAATTAGAAGGCTGAAGCTGGGAACAATGGTACATGCAACTAATCCCAGCATTCGGTAGTCAGAGGCAGGTGGATCTCTGTGAGATCAAGGTCAGCCTGGTCTATATAAAGAGTTCCAGTCCAGCTAGAGCTATAGGAAGAACCTCGCTTAGAACAACAACAACAACAAAATCAGAAAGTAGGCAGTCTTCATATTAAGAATTAATCTATAGTAATATAGCTGGTTTTAGACATGAGAAATGCCTTTTATTAATTATAGGAATTGAATTGGGGCTGTCAATTATGACTGATTTCTAAAAATCATTCTGAGTTGCAATGAAAATAATTCAGCATTGGAAACATTCACCTATAATGCGAATGTTTCCAATGCATGTCTTCTAGTCAAAATATTGTCTAACTTCTAGAAAGATCTTTCAATATTAAATTTTTATGAAGCATTAGAATGATTGACTGAATGATTTCAGGCTAATAAGATGATAGCTAATGTTTGGTGCCTATTTGCATTAAGTCACTATTACTACAAGATACTGATTTTGCAATAAGACAATAAGAAAGAAAGTTGTTGGCATTCAGATCACATTTTAGAATCAGTTTTCTGGACTGTTATTTGAGATCTTGTGAAGCCTGGCCATGTAGCATTCCCTACTTATATTTGTGGAAACCGAGACTCAGACAAACTGAATAATTATCATCCACCCTTATCATTGGGGTTATGTAACCAGACCCCTTTTTCTTGACAGCTAGGACAGTATTTAATACTCTAAACATTGTTGTTTCTGTTTATTCTTACCAAAAAGTTTAGTAATCTGAACACAGTTTGTTTTTCTGTCTTTACCAAGTTGAGACTTTCACTTTCTAATCTGAAACATTTTACTACTTTCTTTTGGTATATCCAAATTGTCCATGACTCTACTCTAGCACTTTCAATCCCTTATTAAGCAAAATAAGTTATTTAAACCTAAGCATTGTGAAAGTGTGAAAATCAGTCTGATAACCTGGATAGTAAATAACTAATAGATAGTGTATATATCTTTGATACACTGGGCAAAGGGATGCTTAATACCTTAATGCACCAAACATGATAATATGAGAAATCACAGTACTCAGACTGGAATGCAATATAAAAGTTATGAATAGTTTATGAAATAATCAATTCAATATTTTTGGATCATGGTTGACTGTCAGGAACTGAAACTACAAAAATGGAAATCAGCACCTATAGCTGGAAATTGTAGAGAAGAATTGAATCTACCTACGCACCCAGCATGACACCAAAACTAGCATTATTGTCTTCCCACCAAATTGTCAAAATTTCTCCAGCAACATGGAAATTATGTTATTACCCTGTTCTGGTTATGTTTTATCATCAAATCGACACATCCAAAAATTATGTGGGAAGAGGGAGTCTCAGTTGAGGGATTTCACAGAGCAGACTGGCCTGTGACCATGTCTGTGAGAAGTGTTTTGATTTTTTTAATTGATATGGGAGAACTGAGCCACTGGTTTCACCCATGGGCAGGTGCTCCTGGGTTGTGTAAGAAAATGGACTGAGCATGACCCAGTAGGATCAGTTAGAAGCATTCCTCCATGGCTCCCACCTTCAGTTTCCTATTTGACTTATCCTCAAATATGAACTGTGACCTGGGACTGTGGGATGAAATAAACCCTCAAGTTTCTTTCAGTCAGAGTGCTTTATTAGAGCAACAGAAAAGCAAACGAGGACAGAAATTGGTATTAGGAAAGTGGGGTGTTGCTGTGGCAGACCTAATCATGTTGCTTGTAGGGGAGCATCAAAGAAGTTTCTGGAACTTTAGGTAGGAAAAACCATTGAGTGTTCAGAGCTTACTGAGCTTAGGTTGTGGGAGATTGGAAGATAAGAAGCTGAGAGACATAGACAGTGGAGGTCTGGCTTGTAAAGTTTCAGAGGGCAGCATATAAATATAAAAATATAAAAACAAAACTTTCATACATGTCAATAATAAAGTTTCTAAGCATAGTATATACAGCACGACTGGTACAGAATGAATAAAAAAGTACAAATTTAAACAGAAATAAATTATCCAGCTTCTTTTTGTTCTTTAGATTTAATTGTTTCTCTCTAAAATGTTAATTTACTCCTCTCTGTCTATTCCAGAAAATCTATATTTAAATTTTTAAATTTTATTTTTATTTTATGTATATGATTGTTTCACCTCCATATAAAGTGTACCCCTCTTAATGAATGCCTGCAGATCCCAGAAGAAGATCTTGGAGCCCCTAGAACTAAAGTTACAGATGGTTGTTAGCAGTCATGTAGGTGCTGGGAATTGAACCTGGGTTCTCTGCAAGAGCAGCCAGTGCTCTTAATCACTGAGCCATCGCTCTAGCCCCAGAAATCTATCCTTGTAATATTAATTATCCTACTGTGTATTCTCTTACTCATACTAGTGTTTTTGCTCACACTAATTGAAAGTAAAAGTAGCTTTACTAAAATATTCTTTATAATATTCTGTTGCAAACTTTAGAATAAAGATCCCCATGTAAAGTGTCATTTCACCATCTCTATTATCTTCTAGGGATGCAATTTCAATCTATTCACTATGTACTAATTCTCCAAATAGAATTGGCACATATAATCTGTCAATATAAATACTCAAACACAACTCAGTTTCTTGTGGTTTTCAACAAGAGACTAAAAGTCATAATTTCTAGGCAAGATAAACTACCTGATATTTCTGGTAAACAGAACAAGGAAATTAAAATGAATCAATTGTAAAACATCCTTGGAATCGTAGATGCTAAAACAAGGGCAAAAATCATATAACACCACACATTATTTTATGTAAGAAATGGATAGGATAAAGATAATTCTAACCTCAGATGACCAGAAACACTAATAAAGAGAATGTTAAGGATAGAGGATTTTTCTGATGCTTCTTATTTCTTATTATTGACATTCATTTGGGAAGAAAATCTGAAAACTATTCTTCCCATTACAGACTGCTTTAAAAAAAAACTGCCAATCTCTTAGGTCATGATACTTAGAGCAGAAACATGCATTAGAAATCTCTGGTATGATGAAGCTATTCCACAACTCTTCATGTCCCAATAAGAAATCTAATACTTCATGTAGGCACTGAACGTGAAATGTGCAAGCAAACACCTGGGAAGCAGAATTTCATCTTGTATTTCATTTGAACCTACTTAGATTCGGCAGCCACATCAGGCTAATTTGCTAAGATGAGGACTGTAAAACTCCTTACCTCAGTTCTTGGTGGGCCTTGATCCTTGGCATTTTCCAAGAATAGAGTCAGGAAAATGGAGAATACAAGAGGCCCCAGGATGGCACTTTCCTAATTTATAGACAGACCTCAGATACCCTCACAGACAATAGCAGATAATCATTGCTGATGATAATCAAGAAACACACCACAGGTCTTAGATAGATAAAAATACAATGGAGAAATGGATTAGTTGATTAAAACGTCTTAAAACTGCCTTCCCTATCACTCTTGCACATATGCTCCCCTAAAGAGAGACTGTTGACAACCACTGAGGCCTGTTGCTTTTGTACAGCTTCATAATGGAGAAAGGGAAATGTCTATTCCCTCATCTCACTGAGCTGAAAACTCCTGCTCTTTCCTAAGTGAAGAGTTTAGGGTTTGTATTCCATTGATAGGCACAGAATGAAGTGGAACTCTGTATCAGTTCTCCTGTTGAGTGATTTTTCTTCCTCATAGTTAATAAAGCAACTAGTCAATCATGGTGACTCATGTTTTCAATCCTAGCACTTAAGGCACAGAGGCAGGTGGATCTTGGTTAGTTTGAGGCATCCTGGTCAACATAGTGACTTCCAGACTAGCCAAAGACTACTGAGACTTAGACTCCGTTTCAAAATTAAAAATAAAAAGAAGTTTAAAAGTAGAAATTACTTTTCAAAATTAAAAAAAAAAAACTTCTCACCTTGGCCCTTTTTTAAAATATTAACTCCTCCTGACACACTCCTCTACTCCCCAATTATCAGCTGTTCAGTGATATTTATTTTACTTCACACTTCATAGTTTTCTTCCTTATTGCTCAAATGACCCTCGTCATCCACAATCGAAATCCAAACTTTTTGGAATCAGTTATTTCCACAAAAAATGGCTAAATTAATAACTCAGATTTGGAAATGAGCAGGCGTATATCTCACTTGACTCTCCCATGTACTACCAGCACAACTTGGGAATGTTGTCATAATTGTACAAATCCAAGTATTTCCACCACAAAAAATGAATTGAATAAAATAACTAGCATTCTAGAGATAGTTCTAAGTCCTCCATGTGTATTAACACATTTTGTTACTAAAACAGCTCTGTAAAATAAATACCATGATGATTTCTTTTTTATTGGTAAAACACCAAAAAAAAAAAGCTAATTTGGGGAAATCCACAGCAGTCAGTGTCTGGGACTCAAAGCTAAGGAGTCTGGTTCCAAGACTGAAACCAGCATAATCCTCTTTCTGATAATGATAATCTACCTCGAAGTTTTGTTCTAAGGATTAAAAATAAGGTCTATAAAATACTCATCAATTATCATCTTAAATTCCTAAGTCTCAAAAGTAAGACATAAGATTTCCAACATAGGGATTTCTGTAGCAATTTTTCTTGGACCACTTGAATTATACAGTCTTTTATTGCTACATTTGACAATTCTCATTTTACTACACTATGTAAATAGCAAGCTACCAAATGCTGGAGATAGTTTATAAAACTATACCATGCTCTATAGCTATTAGTAGCTAATATATGTGAAGGTATTTAAAAATTATCCTGTGACCCTCCCACCCATTTCAAATCTTTTAGCATCCAATCTATTATAATGACCTCATTGGCATGTGTTCATTCTGACCGTTCACACTACAAATTTCAGTAGCTTGGGGTGAACTCACCTCCTCCACACTGCATCATTTCTTAGCCCCAAATTTCTTGCCTTCAATCCTGGTCTATTCCTGCCCCTTTAAATCTAGCCAAGTTGGTCTCAGGTCTCTACCATTGGCAAGCAGATCTAACCAGATTTGTTCTAGAATGTTCTCCTGTCATCAGTCATGCACATAGACGTCATGCTCAGCAAGTTACACTCAGTGTACCAAGACTACGTACTTTGTGCTTGTGTGGAGTGATTAGGAAAACAATACTATTTAGGATGTTGTTTCCCCAATTTCCAAGCAATATTTTTCATGAAAATCATCAATATGAATGAAGCCCAGCTCATCTAAAAGACATTGCTTTTTGTTAAAAAGTAAAACATTCAAAAACTATTACAAAAAACTTATCTTCAATATTTTTTCAAATATATCTAATTGAAATAATGTATAAAATATGGACTAGTCAATATAGGTAAAAAATATATGCATAGAAAAACAGATGAAAATTATATAAATTCAAATATACATAGTTCTAGTCTAGGTTCAAAACAGGAATTGCAAAAAGTTTCTGTATTTTTTATTTATTTGAATTTTGTTTTGAATAATAAACACCTGTTATTTGTACAACAAAGCATTATTTAAAAATCTGTTGTAACAATATTTTACCAATTATTATTGTCTCCAGTACTATATTAGTAGAACTCTTTGGCAGTAGTTAGTTATCAGTTACTTGGAAAACCAAATTTTACTTGTATATTTCTTAAAATGTTAATTACAGTCTATCCATCTAATCATTTTTTCTTTCCTTATGGCATATTTTTAGCTATATAAATCATTGGTGATTAAAATGCCTTCTTTAAATAGACTCTAAATTTTGAGGACAATTTTGCCTAATTTTTAGTTAAGTCTTTTTCTTTTTAGACAACTAACTTTTGCTCGTTCCCCAGAGCTTTTACTTCGAATGGATTTGTTTTATAACACTTATCCAAAAGGTAAAATGCTCTAAAACAAAGTCCATCAATTTTATTCAACATACATTTTTTAAGAGCAAAGCTGTCATTTTCTTTGGAGGATAAACAACAACAACAAAAATCCTTCAAGTGGCACACAGCAGGTACTAAAACAAATTTCATATTTTATATGTGCCAATAAAGAAAATTCCAATCGCATAAGCAGAAGAATGAAAATAAAACAACAAACTTTTACATGATCAATATGATCCTTAACCCATTACTCACTAGCAAGTTAGCGTATCAATCCAGTTATACAATGCAGTAATACAAAGTCAAATTATCATGTTTTCTAAAGTAAAGTATGCTGGTGATTGGACATTCAGTCCAGATTTCTAGCCAAGCAATTTTAGAAGGAGCTGTAAATGGCAAGATCTTTCTGCACTTTCATAATGTAAAGAATTGGTAAACAGAAACAGAGATACTTTACTAAAGTTGAGGAATCTAGAGTAGCAAGGCAGGCTGGGAATGAAAACACTGCTTGAGCAAATTTTTATGAGGAAACGATTCTAATACCAAGAAAGGTTTAAATTGAAATATTCAAAATTGTGTTGGTGTTGGGATGTAGCTCAATGGTAATGGAGTATTATCTATTACATGTCAAGCCCTAGGTTCTATACCTACTACATCAAAAAATTTAACAGTTACGTGCTTCTGTAGTGTTATTTTTATTATTTATTTTGCTACCGTTTTGATACAGGGTCCTAGGTAGCTCAGGTATGCCTCACATTCAGTAGGAAACTGAGCATGACATTGAATTTCTGATTCTTTGCCTCCAACTCCCAAATATTGTTATTACAGGCATGCACCAACACCCTGGCTTTCTATAGTTATTATAGGTCTATAATTCAACTCTTGCTTCCAGATTCATTTCTGACACTTCTGAAAGTACGGTAAGACTCATGCTGTCTAATCTGCATTAATTTATGAATAGCTGTACTTTAAAGTTGTTAGAACTGAGATTGATTGAGACAGGTGTGACTTTCAATTGATGTGAACACTTATGTCCAAGAAGCTCAATGAAAAAAAAAAAACCTTATGAATTGTGGATTAACACACTTTGCCGTCATTTTCTCTTAAATAAGCTTGAGGACCTTAAAATAAACCTCTTTATGAATAAAGAACAAATGGAAAAATACTTGGCTGTACTTTAGTAGAGAGTTTTTAAGTTCTGCTTTAGTTTAGAATTTTATTTTCGTTTTTACTGAATTTTTGATTTTCATACAATATAGTTTAATGTTATTTAGATCCCCTCCTTAATCCCAACCTTTGTCCACCTATAAATATATACCTTTCTCCACTTATAAATATATGTACAATCTATATAATCTTATTTGTGTCCCCAAATGTTTTTCAGTATGGATCCATCCACTGAGCCTACCACGTGTCTCATCCCTGTAAGACACTGTTTCTCCACCTCCAAGTAGCCATCAATTGCCAAAAGTTTCTTAGGTTGGGTTGGGATTTCTTATCCACTTTCCCATAATACTGGAACTTTGGTTTGAGCTTGCTTAGGGCTTATGTATACTGACACCATTGTTGTGAGTTCATAGGAGTAACAGACCATCTGTCTGAAAGACTGTTTCCTTGTGGTCACCTAACCCCTCTGACTCTTACAATCTTTCTGCCTCCTCTTCTGCAATGATCCCTGAGTCTTGGGACACAGAGGTTTGAAATAGGTGTCCTATTCAGGAATAAGCATTCCTTGGTCTCTTGTTCTCTGCACATTGGTCAATTGTGGGTTTCTATGTTAATCACCATCTGCTTCATAAGGAAACTCTTCTAGTGAGAGCTGAGAGATACATTCAGCCTATGTGTACGGATTGCACTGAAGATGTCTCACTTAGGGTAAATGTCTCAGAGACACTTATTCTCTACATTTTCCCAGTTCTCAAACTCTGTAATAGTCTCCATCCCCGCTAGTCAGGTGCTCTGGAGCAGCCTCGGCAGGATAAGGCGAAGATGGGAACAGTTTGGGCTTGTTCTTTCTAGCTAGCAGAGAAGGCCTGAGCTAGTTTAGAATTTTCAAAATTACATTTTGTCATACACAGTTTTGCAAGTGTTGCTAAGAAGGCAAAAGGAAGTTACATATGGATGTCTATTTAACTGGACATGTTTCTGTAGACAGTTGGTGATATTCTTTTTGCTTGTAGGTCTATTTTATTTTTTTGTTTAATTCTCTGGTATATTATTTTTGTCAATTTATTGTTTGAGAATTTCATATATGTGTACAATGTGTTTTGATTTGTCAGTTTCATTCAAAGTTGGTGATATTAAATCCCACATTCATACTGTGTTTAAAGTTTTTTTTTTTTAATATATTAGTGTTTAGGTCTAAAGCTCATTTTAACTACATAGCCCACATATTTGTACTGCAGGTTTTACTTGAAATTCTTATAATTTATATCAAAATTCTATCTTTATGTCTTAAAATATCAGTCTTACGCTTATGTCTTACACATTTCACAGTGACCAGTTTCGTAAAGAAGAGGCTAAGATCTGTTTGGCCATAGGGTTTCTCTCTCCTTCTCAAATTTATATGTTGAAGTTTAACCCTCAAGGTGAAGGAACTAGGAGATGGTGACTTTGGGAGACACTTTGGTCATGAGACTGGAGTTCTTGTTAATGGGATCAATGCTCTTAAAAAGAACATAAGATGCCAAAGCCCTTCCATTGCATCATGTGGGGACATAGTGAGGCAATGCAAATTATGAACCAGAAAGCCAGGCTCTCCAGACAGGGAAGCGCCAGCTCTTTGGTCTTGGAATTCCCTGCCTCCAGAACTGTAAAAACCAAGCTTCTCTCATTTAGAACCTCCCCAGCTTATGACATTTTCTTATAGGAGCCCAGCAGACCAAGGCAGGGACAGAATACTAATCAAGTTTGCCTGAAGTGATGTGCACAGTTGTTCTCGACCTTATTTTAACATTATACATTATTTTTGTCACAATATGAATTGTTTTATCATTACTCTACTGAAGAGCTTTAAGCTTTGTGAATAAAGCTAAATGCATTGTCACTATGCTACTTGCGTTGCTAATTTTATTAATTTTCAGAGAGATAAACTATGGATTTCTAGTTGAAGTTTGGTGTACAGCCATGACAGAAGACTGGTTCAGTGAAATTAATTGTATCATTCCTCAAGTCACCTTTATGTCTCATGGTGTGTTGGATCTTGTTACCCCTTAAAAGAAAAATATTTATTTTACTTTTATTTGGTGCCTATGAGTGTTTTCCTCCATCTATATGAAGAAGGTGTTGGATCCCCAAGAGCTGCAGTTACAAGTGGTTATGAGTCACCATGTAGACACTGGGAACCGAACCTTGGTCTTCTGCAAGAGCAGTAAATATTCTTAAGAGCCGAGCTATATTTCCAGCCCTGTAACCTGAAGTTCCTCTGTCTGACCACTATGATGCATGCTATAGTCGCACCTCCTTCCCACACTCTACAGAAAGAGTCAAGCCAGTAGAAGCCCATTACCTCTCCCACCTAATCAGTTGATCGTAGCTGCATGAAGGGGAGGGGCTAAGGATACATAAGGCAAGGAAGCCACGAGACAGGTCTCACCATTTTGTGTGGCTCTCAGGAAGCTACAGGACTTGTGTTTGGGTGTGGACGTCTCAGCACACTGCGAATGGTGGGGTGCCCACTCTTCTGTAAATAAACCAGCACCCCAAGCTCAGTTTGCAAGTCCAATAAACTCGTTAGGATTTTCCAAATGGCATTTTTGGAGAATTCTTGCCCCAGGTTGTTGTAAAGACAGTGGGGGTAGGGAACCAGACACCACATGCACCTCCCAAGTAGTGAATCTGACTTTACAAGCCCCAAGAAATTGCTTATGTTTTGCTGAATAAATATACACATATAAAGCACCATAAATGTCTTATACTAATCACCTTAAATGTACATTTCAGTAGAATTCGTTGCATTTGTATTTCTGTATAATGATGACCACTATTCATCTCCAGAAATATCACTTCACTCCACACTGAAGTGTACTTATACTGAAACTCTGCACTAAACAGTGAGGCCCTGTTTCTCCCTTCCCTTGGCCCCAGGAACTATTATTTGCATCTTTATCTATTTGCCTATTCTAGGTACCTCATATAATTGGAATACTAAAATTTCTCTTGTTGGATTTTTTAGCATAGCATGATATGCACAAGGATCCACCATGCAGCAGCCTGCATTAGATTCCATCCTTAAATAATACCCCAGTTATGCATATGCCGCATTTTTTTGTCAAAGAACATTTGAGTTGTATCCCTTTTGGGAGGCTTATTGTGAATAATGGCATTACGAATGTACACAAGTATCATTTTTTGGTTCTTTTGTGTGTATGTGCCCAGAGTGGTAGCCTTTTGTTGTTACAAGACACCAGAACTGCATCTTTAAGGAACTGAATTCAGTAATTCCTGAATCCTTTTATACAACATCAGTTTGAATTCCATCATTCAATAAGTAAAGTCGAGTAATCCTATCCAGAGGCCACGTTGTACTGCCCATGTTTAATGGACTGACTAGCTCATAATCTTTCTGCTTCTCTCCATGCATCTCACATGCTCGGTTTCTAAAGTACATTGTTAAAGAAAATTCTTTCACTATAAAATGCAATTGAAAAAATGTGAAGGAATTTCCAGAAAGAGAATTAAAAGTCTTTATTGATAGCTGCATACATAATCAATTTTGGTTAATAACAGCAATTCTGATTCTAACCCACAATTTGAATTTTATGATGTTATGTTTTACTGAAGTTCACTAGGATTATTTGATTAGTTCAAAAAGCAGTATACTTCAAACAAAACCTTAATCCTGAAGGTCAAATTAAGATATATCAATTAATATGAACCAAGAGATCAACTTTACAGAAAAGAAGTTTTCATATAAATGGATGTTGTTTTATCCAACTACGTGGCTAAAAGTTTTCTATTTTTATTAAAACTTAATGAACATGAATATTTTTCTCACATGTCAATAATTCAGCATGAAATAAAGAACAGCTTCTAAGAAATATAAAAGTATTTGCAGCACAGGAATGACACAGATTTTAAATATATGTAATGTGATTTGTTTTATGGCCTACATTCCCTACAGTGTGCTTAAAACCTCATTAAATTTACCCAGAACCTTTACACTTTCATGTTCATGTAGTTTATATGTGATGTGGCATAACGTGAATACAATGTTGAACTTGATGCATTTCCCTTCCAAAATGGGTTTGGTTCCAGGTAATAGAAAAAAGGCAAAAGTAAATAATTCCAACATTTCTTTAGTATCCTTCTTTATGTCTCCCACACTCTACTGAATTTTATTACAGAATTATTTGCTGACTTCTTATTTATTTTATCCTTCAGTGAACCTCAAGGTAACACTTTCATGGATTCATATTTTGTTTCTTTTATGGAAATGTCAAAATACTCCTTCCTTTGAATGAAACTTTCTAGGGTGAATACTTATAAGTCCCTGCAGATTTACTCCAAGACAATTGTTGGTAATCCTGGAATTCATGGTTCACTAGGTGCTACATATTTTGTTAAACAATACACACACAGACACAGACACAGATACACATAGACACACACACACACACACACACACACACACACACACGAGTTTTAAGTCTAAAATATAAGTGCACAAAATTGTGGGCACTTACTTTTGTTTTATGAAGAGAGTAATTTTATATGATTCATTTGAATTATTGTTAGGTCACTGGCTTTTCAAATGAACCATGAAAAATTAATGACAAAATGTTTAATATTCTCCAAAAGGTTACCTACCTGGTAAGTAGTAAACATAATAAATGGCTATTTTATTCAGCACATTTTCAAATGAACTACTCCATTACACTATAAGGCAGCCTATAGTGAGGAATAATCTGGGGGTGAGCCTTTATTTCTGGACTCATTTGATGACTCACCCAGAGGCCTTATCTACTCATGTATGGCAGACAGTGAACAGCCATCAATATCACCAAGATCTGTGAGCCATGTAGAATCTTGCCCCTATTCCAGGCTTTCAGAGTCTGAATCTGAATTTCACAAGATTCCCACAGTATAATACTTTGTATGAACTGTAACTTTTGAAGAATACCAATCAAGGCTATCTTCATTTTTGTGACTCAGTGTTTAAATGTATGCAAAACCATCTAAATTCAAGCAGATTACTTGAAAATGAATGTACAAGTCATAAAAATGCAACCACCCTATGTTCATTGAGAAATAATGTTTTATGTTTGGTTCTTTACAAAATGTATCTTTCAGATGCACAAATGAATCCTCCATCATTTTCTCTCTGCACACCGATTTAGCTTATCCAGTAAAAACGTGCCGGTTAACATTACCTCTCCATGTGAATGTATCCTCAGTTTGCCATTTTACTTTCTGCAATACATACAAGCTATGGCTTTCTGTTTACTCCTAGAATTTCCAGGACTTAGACACAATCTGTGACATAATGACAGAGATTATTTGTTGCCACTAGATGGCAGTAACATCAATTTAATAATACAAAGCGAGTGCCAGCTTGCCTCAAGCAAGCATAGGAACAATGCCTCTATGTGGGTGAAAGCTTCAAGAATTGCTAGTTTTAATGGAGCAAGACTAGTGACAAATTAGAGAACACGTTTTAAAAATCTATGTTCAAATTTTGTTCTGCATATTTTCAAGATTAAAAACAATCCTGCTTGCACATCACTTACTCCAACTCTTGAGAATCAATTATTGTGAATAATTTTCTCTGGGAAGAGCTTTAGAATAGCTGTTTATTAAATAAAACACTTTGTTAGCATAACTATCTAAAACCTTCATCATCACAGGATTTAGGGTGTTTTATTATTTCTTTATGAGATCATGAAAATATAATTTCGAAATGCATAGGCTCAAAATTTTCATGATAATCATGCTGGTTTGATATGCTCATATTTCATTAGATGTCTTTCTAACAAATATTTTAGGAGCATCATAAGGAAATGTCCTATGTAAGTGAAGCAGTTAGGAATAGATGCATTTATAGCAAAATGATATCAGATTTTAGCACAATTAAATACATTTCTATTGACAGTCTACTTAGTGTTTAAATATGACTGCATACTGAGTGTTTTCACATGAATATTTAACAATTTTCTTAAGAAAAAAAAGAAAAGCTTTTTAATAAAACTGTAAGTTCCTTTGGGGATATAATTATGCAATCTCATTGTAGTCTTGATGTTTCACAGGATGAAAAACACATGTTAATGTTGATCAGAGTTGTCCTATAATGACCTGTGTTAAAACTAGAAAAGGGCAAGAACAGTGCTTTTCTAACTATGGTTAAAGCTAGGCATGCTTTTCTCCAAACTGTCACTGACTAGTGCTTCAATGTCTAAAACAAAAATGAGTAGGTAGAAAAATTTAAAGATATCAGAAAATCTATAATGTACTATTTGAGTAAATGCACACAAAATAACACAGTCAAATGAGTTTGCAGAAATTTCTAAAATGCACTCAATTATTTTGCATCTGTTTTCTGATTGGTATAAGGCAGTTCTCAGAAGAGTTTGGCCTCTGGACTACACTCTAAATAGACTAGACTGTTCCCTATCAGAGTAGAAGCTACAGCTAGCTGGAAAGTGAGCTTGGTTCTAAAACAATTCACGCATGGTGAAACCCAACAAAGTGAAATGGTTCAACATGAAGTCCAACTAGAGTTTCTTGCTCTAGCAAAGACAAGCTTTCTAGTTTCCCTTTGAATTTGGCTTCTTTGGCTATGTAGCATGATACAGCTAGTTTGCATGTAGATATTATGTAGTATGTGAAATAATTGCATTGCAACACTGAATTTTCACAAAGTACAAGATGGTACCTTCCATGTATTATCGCCAGGCACACAGGCTAATCGAAAACAGTCAGAACTCATTTGAGTCTATAACTGGGGAGAGAGCACTGTTTATTTCCTTATTTTTTTCTTTTGCACCTATCCCACCACCTCCCCCATCACAATGGCCATCAACTTCCCTGTTTTTCCTTCTGTTATTTGAGTCTGCACCAATGACCAAGGCAGGATCCAGAAATTCAATCTCGGTAATATATACTACTAGAAAGAAAAATGCAATATTTCCCCACACAATCTGATAGTGTCTAAACAGCAGTTCAGGTATGCACACATGTTCAGTCACAACAGCAAAGGCCAAATAAACAGCTTTTAGAAAGAATGCTAGTGCTGGGCCAATGGTAAATAGGCCTATATTTACATTTTTGAATCTAAAATTTCTATACTGTTTGGTCACTATCACATTAAATTTGCAAGAACAATTTGTTTACTTTCAAGATTATTCCATAATCATTGTGTGTCAGAACACTAATAATTAATTTAATAAATCTTCAATGTGCTTTTTCTTCTAATTTAATATACAACATGGACAAATGAGCCAATTTGTTATATACCAGAGAGGTTCACATACAAATTTTCTAAACTATGTAAATCTAGTTGCCAGAACTAAAACAGAAAACCAGAAAGGTTTACTTGTACTAATATTTCCCTACTTGGTGTCTTTGTTTTCAAAGGTGTATGTTTAAAAACATAAATTTATATTTGAAATATTAGTTAAAATAAGCAATATTCATCACTTTTTCATGATAAAATATAAAGAAAACAAACAAAATGTTATACCCATAATAAAATAACAATGAAACACTACTGATTTCAGTACCACATAAACCTCACTTAAAGCAAGTGGCCCTCAGAAAACTAATCACACAAGGAGTTTGAAGAGTTCACAAAAGAACTATGCTCTACTTTGCTAATGCTTCTTGGATCTAACCTACCAATTAATAATGATGATTGACTAAATCACTTATTTTATATATGCACACAGATCATAGTTCCTGAAAATCTTCGTATCTTTAAAAAATAAGTATGAATATTTGTATTGCTTAAATTTTAATGACTTACTTGAATACTAATGCATAAATCTCAAGGATTATGGGTAATGTGCATGTTTGTATATATGTGTTTGCCATATACGTCAATTAGGGCAAGTATTAAAAATATTTACAATAGAGAAGAATATACTGAATACATCTAAATCCAATGACAGCCAAAAGTAGGAAAAGTAAACAAGGTCAAAGGACACATTTGAAAACAAAATAAATGAGATGAGAGAAAGTATGACTAGGGATTAAATTTTAAATGAAGGTAACTTTGGATTCAGTGTTGTTTTAGAAATAGATTTTAATTATAAGTTGTTTAATAATTCTGAGTTGAATAAAGCATTAAATGTTATGCATACGCTTCTCAAATAACTGTAGTATAGTGGTTTTTCGAATCATGTACTTAATATTTGTCATTTTCAAGAAAAAAGAAGTCATATTCATAAAATATTTGAAGGTTCTATCATTATAACCTAGATATCTGCTATGACTTTGCTAATGAAAACGGTGATAACAACGGTGAAGAGGATGAGGTTAAGATTGAGCATTTACATGACGCTCACTACATGCCAATATTATGCTAAAATTTCCACGTTACTTAATTCTGTTGTGAGTTGCACTCATGAACTCACAGAAGACCTGGTAAGCTGAAAAAGAACTGCACAAGATCAAGCCAGTACAATTCTTCCATGGTTGGGAAAGGGCCCTGTTGATGGCCGCTGAGGGAGAGATTCAATCTCCTTTGGGGACACGGCACCTGGTAGATTGTTCATGTCTCATTGGATGCACACACCCATGCTTATATGGGCAGTGCTAACTGGGCTCAAAGAGTTATTAATAACAACAACAAAAAAGAGGAGAATAAATTTGAAGGAAAACGCAGTACGGGGCTTTAGGGAGCGTTGGAGTGACACAGTGGTGGATGGATATGATCAATATGCATTGCTTAAATGTATTAAACATTCAAAGGATAAAACAATTCTTTTAAAAAATTAAATTATAAATCATGCATCACAGTATTTCTTTCACTCTGTTTAAAAGCATCTGCTGAACACAAATCCATCTTTCTGAAAGACTGCAATAATTTCACAGCCTTTCTCGCAGACTCTTTTCATTTAGTAGTTAACCTTTAACAGTTTTCTCCTGGGATGAGCTCTATGATAGATTATCCAAGCCCATGTGGCTAGTCCTAAACACATGTGCATATAATCAACACTAAAACACTAAATGGACTCAGTGCAATATATGTGATATTGTGCATACATTTAACAATAATAGTGAAAGAAGAGATCAGAAAGTTGAGAGGACAGGGAGTATATTGGGGAAGGAGGTGGGGGAGAAGGGAGAAAAATGATGTTCATATAGTAACCATGCATGAAATTCTTGAAAAATAAAAAAAAATGTAAATCCATTCATATTTTTTGATCAAATTCTCAAATAGTTTTCCATTTGACTAAGGAAAAAGTTCTACCTTCCTGGGCCAGAAAGAAGGCTCAGCAGGTAAAGGTTGTTATATGCCACATTCTCCTTTGTGTAGTGCATATAGACACATATGCATGGGTACGTATATACACATTTTCTTGTTATTTTTGTTTAACATTGTTGTCTCTTATGCTTTGAGGTTACTGCTAATTAAATCTTTGAGTAACAAATGTTATGAATAAAAATATATTTTAATATTAGAGCTGGACATAAATTCATTTAAAAAAATAGCATTTTATAGAAAGTAGGGGTTAATACAGCCAAAATACATACTTTAAATTATTTTAATGAGTAATATGGAAAAAAGAAATTTTTGGTTAGGAAATATAATTCAGTTTTATAGTCCTTGACTGGCACATATAAAGCCTTACATTCAATTTCCAGCATCAAAAAGCAAAAGTAATATTTTTATCACCCACTGCATCTGAGTTCAATCTACCTATCTATCATCTATCTATCTATCTATCTATCTATCTATCTATCTATCATCTATCTATCTATATCATCTATCTATATAATGAGGCATTAGTTTATTACAGAATTAACATTTTATTTTAAGTATTAAGCAAACGAGGAGCCATGGTCCTGAAAGGCAATGGCAATGTCCAAAGATTAGTTGTATCCCATTGAAGAGACATCGTCTAACCCCAATACAGAAAGGGCTACACCCAAAATTTCATTAGATTTGATAAGTAGATCTTCTCACTGACAAAGCTTAACTCCAATACAAATATTATTTTCAGTAGAGAGAAACAATATCCCAATGTTAGTATGATACTACTGAATTTGGAAGTATTCATTCCAAAAGGAAAATAAGTTATTTCAGGGAACAGATACATTAAATTGGAAGGTAATTAGTTCTGTTGTCTTTTCTCAAGAATAGGACTGCACTTCAGCTTGGTAAATTCAGCAGATATTATGTAGAAAAGGTGAGTTAAAAGTACTTTGGCTTCAAGGCTGGAGAGATGGCTCAGCATGTAAGAGCATTTACTGATCTTGCAAAGAAGCCAGGTTCAGTTCCCAGTCCACACATGGCAATTAACGACCATCTTTAACTCCAGTTCCAGCAGATCCGGCCCGTATGAGTACACATGTAATACACTTACATACATGCCGGCAAAATACTCAAACATATATAATTAAAATGAATAAAATCTCTAAATATTCTGGCTTTACATAAATACCTTACAATCCAGAGTCAGACTCTCATTTTATGCCTTATACCAGCGTATGAAATTAGAATAGTTGAAAAATAACTGTGATATGGTGTGTTACAGAAAAACATTAAAATCATATAGCATTCAGATAGCCAAGACTTACTGTTATTTTGGAGTTTTCCATTTATACTATCGCTTTAATTATCGATAATCTGAAAGGAAAAGAAAAATTAAAATATTATCAATTTAAAAATATTCATAAACTAATATCCAATTTGTTCTGAGAGAAGATATCAAATCTAAACTATCCTTACTAAACTAAAATTTCTAATAGATTTAGACATTTCTCTTCTAACATGTGCTATAGGAAATTAGCTTCTATAATAAAAAATCACTATACAATAGGTTACTAGGTTATTTTCAGGACTGAAGAGATGGCTCAGCAATTAAGAGCACTTGTGGTTTTTGCAGAAGACCGGGGTTTGAATCCCACCACCCACATAGCAGCCAACAACCATCTGTAACTCCAGTTCCGGGGAATTTGATTCCCTCGTCTGTCTTCCACAGGCACTGCATGAAACAGGTATACTTAAATACATGCAGGCATATCACTCCTGCACATAATACAAATAAAGTTATTTACTAGAAATAATCCATGTCAAACACTGAATATTTGCTTTCTAAGCTGAAAATATATAATTCTTAAAATTAAAATTCACAACAATCAAAATTAATTAAACTATTAGCCTAACCACAGTTAGAGTTCTATGAAGTCAAATTGTGCTGTTGTCACCATGATTATTGTTTATTGAGCAGCAAAAATATTTCAGAAAGATTGTTATGTGAGTGAATGCAAAAAATACTGCCTCTCCTTGTGCTTAGTATCTATGAATATATGACTATGTTTTCCAACACAGGCATTATTAGTGATGGGTGCTTTTGAAATACAAATTTATATATTAAATTAAATGTAGTATGAAAATTTAAGATTTTGGATTGTAATATTAAATGCACTATTTCAAATTCTTTGAAAACATTTTTCACAAAATAGTGTTATGTTTTGTTTATAAGGCATTTCTTACTCTGTCAGTCCAAAAAAAGATTATTTATCCATAACACTAACTAAAATAACTTTAAATGAAGTGAAGATTGGGGGAGGGATTACAAATGATATTCCAACTCTATTCCTAGCTACAAATATTAACAAAATGATTGATGGACTAGTCCAGTTTTTCAAACAGCAGAATATTAATGTAGGCAGTAGAGAGAATATTTTCCTCTGTTGACCTAGTTCATTCATAGTTGGCAAAATATTTGGAAACTCAAACATTCAGTAAGGCTAGTCTCCAGACCATGAAAATGCAGAAAGAGGAAAGCAGAATGGAAAATTATAACCCAATGCTTCAAAACTTTAAGCTAATATTGCCTAAATTTTTGTTTCAAAATCCTAAAAATAAATAATTTATATACATAACATGTATTACATGTTTTCTCAATGAATAATTATTTTCAATTAAAAGAATTCATTTATTATTTTTATTTTATTGCATCATTACCTACATATGTGTAAATATATCTGTGTTGTGTAATGCCTGTAGAGGTCAGAAGAAGGTGTCGGATCCTCTGAAACTGGAGTTAGAAATGGCTGTAGCCACCATGTGGGTGCTGGGAATTGAATCTGGGTCCTCAACAAGAGTGGTCAGTACTATTAACCATGAGCATCTCTCCAGCACAGCTTTTCAGAATTTTTAAACTTTATCATTATTGTGTTAGCGTGTGTGTGTGTGTGTGTGTGTGTGTGTGTGTGTGTGTGTGTGTAAGCACGTGTTTGACACAGTGCATATGTGGAGGTCAGAGGACAAGGTTTTGGAGTCAGTTCTCTCCTTTCACCTTCACATCTTCCAATGACCTGACGCATGTCATCAGGTTTTCACAGAAAGCATATTTGCAGGTTGAGCCATCTTACTGGCTCATGAAGAAATAATACTTGATCTGGTTAATGGTGAGGTAAGCTATTTAAATATTGACAATAAAAGCATTGTGCTGTTAACAGTCAAGTACTGATACACCTGCATTTTTAAAATATGATGGAAGCTTAGTGGGTTTTGTATTCCTAACAGGACATAGGAGAAAATAAAAAATCCTTAGTTGACTGTCAGTACTTGAAATTGGTGATTGGCTAGAAACCCGGGACGGTCATTTCCTAAGTGTGTGATAAAAGCATAAAAAATGCCAGCATAAGACTAATCTTAACATGTTTGAAACCTAGGTATAGACTCTATTTGACTTATTTTCAACCCTTCATTTAGAGAAAAAAAAATTGAACTATTAACTACTATAAGGTGCACTGTATTTCCTCTGCAACAAACCTTTCTAAGGTGCTGGTCTAAGGCCACAATTCTAAAAAGACAGAGAGCAGGAAGTGCCTGTAGATCACTACTACTAGATATTTGTGTATTTGATTATTTAGAGATCATCTGAACACTTGAAGCAACTGGTTTGTAACTTGATTTTATTTTACTTTCTTTTCTTAATTTTTACTTATTAAATATTCTAATAGTGAAATATATGAGAAAATACATATAACTTCCACCTTTTTTTTTGTCAATGATCAAAATATTGACAACTTGTTGGAAACATCCCAGGTTGGCTCACAGCATCTGCCTATTTAATTCAAGACCACTGAGGCCCAGGTACTCCGTTTTGTTAGAGAAAGTAATGATTGGGCAGGAGTCTTTGGATTATGCAACAGAATCAACAGACTTAAATTACAAAGGAGTATTTCTCCCTGACTCCAAACTTCCATTATGGGCTGGCAGGGGAATGTCACTAGCTATAACAACCTGGGTAGTGAGGACAATGGAGGAGTTGCAATGTCAAATATGGAAAATGACAAGTATAAGAAGGAATATGAATACTGGCATTTAAACATTCTGGCCACAGCACACACTTTTTGGCCACAACTAGTTTTCTAGCTCTATCTAAATCATAAGAGGGCCAGGAAATGGTGAACAATTACATCATTTGCCCAATGGAAAAAAGCACAAATATTTAATGCTTAATGTCCACAGCAAATCAGTGTTCACAATTTAAAGTGAGTTTTTTTCTTTTTTGAGTAGTTTGTCCTAAATTTATGTTATATCCTGAAATTATTAATTTTTCAATTGTTGCCTGGACACCACGAAGCACACATGAACCCACACACTTATTACGGCATGCACAGTACCTGAGCAAACTCAAGCTAGACAGGGGCCCAGCATGGATGGGGGAGGTGGGCAGGAAGCCCCAGCCCTGAGGATCTATTGCCAATTGATAGACAGTGGAAGAGGAAGAGTCAGTTTTCCCCACTGGTGTGAAGTCTGCTAGGTTAATCAGACTCCAAGGCAAAGACTCCACCAAAGAGCACTTGGGAAATTAGACTCTGTAGGCCTTAAAATTTTTTAAAAAGACAAATGATAGAGGACATGAAGTTGTGGGGAGTAGTAAGGTGGGGACGGAAAGGGAGGAAAGGGTCTAACTATGGTCATACATGGCATGAAATTTTCAACTCAATGAAAGTATTAAAAAGTTATTGTTTAAAAAAGAAAAAAGAAAAGCAGAATAAATTTTGGTATTTTTTTAACCGAGATTGAAATCTATTTGACTGAAATTAAATCTATTTTAACCACATCAATCTAGAATGAAACAGGCTAATTCAAATATATAAACTATACAACTCATCATTAAAATTCTTCTGCAATTAAAGATCCTTACAAAAGTACAAAAAGATGATTTATATTTAAACGCTACAACACAATGACAAATTTTTTGGGGGAAAATTAATGCCAATGGGTTATTTAAACAGTGAGTAAAAATAAGGATTCCTGGACCTTGGCTATTATTATGACTTACTCTGTCTGGTATTTAAGCGCAGGAATTTATATTTTATGATGCACCTGATATAAGTCCCTGAGTGCCAGGTCCACATTGTGAGCAGTGATGCAGTGACTGGCTATTTTCAGGAAGCACTCGCATGACATTAACAAGGAAGAGATCAGGAGGGGTTCCCAATCTATGGAAAACTTTACTTAGTTCTCGAAATAATGTTTTTAAAAACACATCAAGGAGCCAGTCATAGTGACTTACATCTGTAATACTGGCCCTTGGGAGGCTGAGCCAAGAGAATTGTCCTAAGTTCAAACCCAACCTGAGTTACATAGTGAGTTCCAGGCAAGCCTGAACTACAGAGACTTTCTCTCGCAAATAAAAGTTAATTTAACTTAATTTAGAAAAGCAACAAAAGAATATCTGGCTTGGTCCCCAAAAAGGAACATCAACGCAGACATTGCCTCCCTATTTTGCATGAGACTCTTGAAAAACTGCCACTGGCCTGCATTTAAATTATGGAAAATAGGAAATCGCATTCTCTTTGAAGATTGTTCCCTCTTTGAGATCATAATCCAGATTTTTTTTCCTTTAAAATTAGACTCCTGTGTTCAACTTCTTATTCAACATCTCCACTTGGAAAGGCCAGACAGGCCAAACTACACATGTCCAAAATTAATTTCTAGACATTCATTCTGCAAACCTCTCTAAGTGAAGTCAATTCTATCTTCATCAGTGATAACTGTCCTTTTATTTATTTAGAGTCAACCCCTTGGAAACCAGCCTTGATTTTTTTTTCTATACTGTTTACTTAACTAATTTCTTAAATATTTTCTCTATCTTTTGGCAGTAATGTGCTTTCCTGGTAGAGAAAATGGATCCCCAGATTTCAGTTTTTGGAATATGCGTGGTGCAACCACACCATGGTTAGCAGTGAGCAAAATAAAGGGACGATCTAGGAAGTGATTAGTCTAGTGGTTCCTGCTGAGTTGGAGGAGAGGGTTCCAGCATTCTTCATTCATCCTGCTCTGCTGATATTCCCTTCATCATCGTCTACCTGCCAAGATGACCTGGATCTAATGATGTCACTGCTCTGCCCAGAGACTTCCTACTGGATTCAGAGTAAGATCCAGATCTTAAACGAAACTTCAAAGCCTACAGGAAATCAACTAGACCCCTCCACCAGACTCTGGTCTCATCTGCTACCCTTTTCTCTGACTTTTGAACATGCCAAACATGCCCGTGTCACAGCCTTCACACTTCCCATTCCCCACACTAGTAATACATTTTCTCTGCTGAGAAGTTTTATTACTTCCTGACCTTTGAATAAATAACAGCACCTAACCAGGAAAATCTGTCCTGAGCAATGAAGAAAAAAATGGCACAATCTCCTTCAGGCTTTAATTCTTCAACTTGCTTTATTTTTCTTTACTGCACATTTTACCACCTGACATTTACAAATATATGGATGGTTACTAATGTTAATATTTATTAGTGTCTATCTCCTTAAGGGCATTCCCATTGACTCACAGTTTCATGGCTGGTTCCCATGACATGATCTACCACCTAATGAAGTAATAAAGTCTTATTGACTAAACAGGCATACAATATAAAAGCAAATAAGCAAAGATGCTAATTCCAAAATGAAAAGTGCCATGAAGCAAATGAAAGAGAAGACGGAACTATCCATGGGGTGGAGAAAAGTGGCTTTTGCGTAGCTGACAGCTAAGAGGTGATTGGTAAGCTAATGTCATAATGAAAACGTAACTTTATAGATTTATAACTTTATAGACTTTATAGCCTTGCATGAATAAAAATTCATCCTTTTTAGTGTGTTCTGGAAGAACTAGTGAAAACAAATCAGTCGTTAGATGTGTTCTCAAAAAGCTCACACTGAACCACATTTCATTTAAAGGTGAAGGAAACTAGATAGAAGGGCAGATCCTTTCTAATACCTGCTCCAAACAGGGTCATGTATTGGAAAACCCGAGGAGAAATTCTTATCTGTACAGGACTTTACTGACTGTACTTCTCTCTGGCCATACCTTTGAAACCAGAGTTTGAGCTTAGTAGTCTCATCATTAATAAGAACCAAAACATTATAGGGATGAATGTGTTCTCTAAGCATAGAAATTAGCTCAGCAGTAAACAAGGACTAATCTCCATTCAGTGTCCAGTTAAGTATACTACACCAGAGAAAACTGGGAAAAGATTACCGGGAAGGTTCCCCAGAACTCAGATGCCCCCACCTCAAAGAAAAATGATTGGCATATAGATTCCACAGGCTAGCATTAAGGTTGCCTTTGAAGGCACAGAAGGAAGGCCAACAGCAACGTTGGCTTTCAGGATTCATTCATGACCTCCTGGACCCCCAAACTAAGCATAACTAGTATCTAGAGCTTGAAATATTAACAGGAGTAAGAGTTTCCAGCTATACCTTACAGAGGATTTTTTTTTTTTTGTAGTGTGTGTGTGTGTGTGTGTGTGTGTGTGTGTACATGCTTCATACATTGGCGGTCAGAAGACAGCTTGTGAGAACTGGTCCTCTCTACCATGTGAGTTCACGGGTATGTGTTCCTCTTGAGTGCATGTATGTATGGAGATATGCTTCTATGCAAGTGTGAATGACATAGTTTGATATTGGGGGTCCTCCTCCATTGCTCTTCACCTAATTTTTTAAATAGGGTCACTCAATGAACCTGTATCTCATGAATTCAGCTAGGCTGACTGGCTAATAAGCTTCGAGGATCCCCGTGACTCCAGTCCCTCCAAGGTTGGGGGTGTAGGTGCCTCTAAGTCTGGCTTTGAAGTGGGTGCTGTGGATTTGAACTTATGTCTTCATAGTAGTATGGCAGACACTTTATGATCTCAGCCATCTGCCCAGCCCCTACCTCACACAATTTTATGCCTTTCTGCCCAGACATTTGCCCTGTCACAACACAGTAATCAAGACAAAAAGAAGAAGCCACAATTTTTGCTTCTACTGAAACCCTCCCTCTCCTCCTCCTTAAATCCATGTCTGTTACAGTTTAACCACCTTTTAATAAGTCTCTTGCAAATCCCTCGAGTCTCTTGCCTTCTTCTTTTAAAAACTTTCTTATCCTCAAATCAGAATTATTTGAGATATTGATAATACTTCATTCCTCCAAAATAATATAAATTATTGGAGAAAAGGACAGTTATTTCCATATTTTCCTCAGTGTTGTATTTCTTCTGCACAGAATGTGCTATAAGTATGTGTGTAATTAAATACAATTTGTTCTAAGACAAAATGGAAACTTGGATGTGTGAGGTCACTACTATTGAAGAAGAAAACAGTGTGGGGATACACAGCACAGAGCAGTCAGTGAAGGAAGTCAGTTTGAGAGAATGCAGAAAAGGAGCAGTGAGTGGAGGGAGTTGATGGTGTTGGCCTCAGCTGGCACAATGCCTTGCGCACAGTAAATACAAGATAATGTCTGTTGAATGAATAATTAGTTGAATGATCAAAAAGAAGATAAAAGAAAATAAATAACTATTAATCGATAACCTTAATTCTGAGTTCATCATTTTAAGGCAAATAGATTTCAGTAGAAATTGAATTACTGGCATAAAAATGAGATACTGAAGGGATGAGCCATGAAACATCTGGCTACCTTACCTGTCTTACATTCTTCTATAACAAAACATTTTTTTTAAAAAAATTAAACACAAAGCACAAAAGCAGTCAGAAGAAATGAAAACTCGACCCATTTATCCATAAGGAACAGGATGAGGAAATCTGGCTCTAGTTCAAGATTAGAGCCAGGAACCCAATCAAAACTTTCACCAAGATCCTCAAAATACTTGACATGCTAATTCTCACTCACAGACCAGCAGCACTTTAGCCTCCTGGGTTTTATTAGAAATGCAGAATTTCAGACTCCATTCCAGAAACTTGACTACACTTTTGAATACTAACAGTATCTGTAAATTGGTGTAACTTTTTTTTTTCCTTTCAGTGTTGGAGATGGAAACCAGGACCTCATGTTTGCTAGGCAGTATCTCTGCCACTGAGACACATCCCCAGCTCACCTCTATTTGAAGAATTAAAGTTAGCTGTTTAGATTATATGAAACTAGATACAAATCTGCCTACATTCAAATATATATGCATATATATGCCATGTCACATACACCAATACACACACACATATACACATATGCAAGTATATTTATGGGAATAGATGACCATGATATATAAATGTTATCCTTATTAAAATAGAGTAATAATATAAATAACATTCATATCACACAAATATAATTAATATAGTTCAAAGAAATTTTACAAGTACTATTCAGCAGTACTACATTAAGTGATGCTACAATTTATGTAAAGTACATGAAGCTAAACATGAATTAAAAATGAATATGGTTTAGGATCATAAAAGTGGTCTTTAAAGAAAAAGGTATTTAGAAAAACAAACTTTATCAAAACAAAATTGAGCAGTCTGGTAAGATTTAAAAACTATTCATTCAAACATTTATCTGTTGGAGAGAAATGAATCCCAAAGAATATTAAAAAATGGTTGGATTCCATGTGTAAAAACAAAATTGAGAGATGCTTTCTTCAACATGTTAGCTTTATGGAGTCTGCATACAAACACAGGCAGGCATGATAGCTATGTGCAGTGGATTCAATATTCAACAAAAACATGAAGGCTTGGTCATGCCAGTTAATAGAAATGCCTTTTTGATCTCATTGTAGCAATAACATTCAGAAAGCAGAGCGACGTAGGACTAAACAGAGCTTCTAATAACCACACATACACCTTATCTTCAGGTCAACCAACGCGCAAAGGCGGGAAGCTCATCTCCTTTCACAGGGGAAGAGAAATTTTATTTTGTGTTTTTATATTTCACACTAAACATTTTTTTAAAGTACTTGAAAGATCAGAGTCGAGTTTCACACCCAATTAATGCAGTTTTCTAGTATAAGTATTTCTGAATACATTATAAGATTTTTCCCATCTGTTTATCACTATTTCCCTACCACAGGAAAAACGTAAATAGGAGAGTAAATGTGTATGTAAATAAAAAAGTTTGCTCTTTAAAACTGAACAATTATAGTGTTTATAAATTTACATGGTGTAAAAAATTTGTACATTCAGTAAATGCTTGTCATTCAAATTTTCATTTGAGATGCTGGAGAGATGGTTCAGTAGTAAAGAGCACTAGCTACTCTGGCAGAGGACCTGGCTCAGTTCACCACATCCACATGGGGCTAACACCCATTCATAAATAATTACAGTTCCAGATCTGATACCATTTTCTCACCTCTGCAGGCATTACATGACACAGTGCACTTATACACATACAGGCAAAACACTCATACACTTAAAAATAAATAAATAAAATTTTAAAAGTCTGTTTGAAAATCTTTGATGTGTAATTATTACACACTGATATGTTTTCAAATTTGGAAGATACTGTTTGATGAAGGAACAGTACTAGATTTTTACATAGAAAAGATAATTTTATAGTTCTAAAATTTTGTATGAATTTCAAGTGAAGATATAAAATAACTATTTCATGAGTTTTTATTGGCTACAGAGTTTTCAGAGTATAATGTTCGTATGCTCACATCTTTTTTATAGCTATCCAACATCTAATATGTGTTGAAACACTTATTTCACATATACACATGTGCACACAATAGCATCTAAAACCTCTATGAATCCCCATCATGTTTAGAATTCATATATGACTTATGGTACATGTGACATATCCTTTGAGAATTTTCACTTCACATTACCCTTTTTCCTCTTGTTTACAAGTAAGGTGCACAACTAGTGTCTTTATTTTATCTTTCACTTACTGGTTGGAGGGATCATATCCTTGCCATCATGACTCTTGCGTTCATTACACTTTTAATTGTGCATCTTTCTAACTGAGCAGCACTGCTAGCCGATAGAAACAGAACTCAGAAAGTATATGAAATTCAGGAAATCAGCTTGGAGAATTCTGGGAATTCAAAGTATTAAAGTATATACTCAAATTAGGACAAATTATATTTAGGTGGTCTGTTCTCAAGATATCAAGTATATGTAACCTGTTTTCACATTACCCTGTGGATTCCATGAAAGTCAAGTCCATGTATTAGATTTGAATTCCCAGTGAAGGTTCAATATTTGAACCAAAATAGACATTTAGATTATTTTACTAAATTTGTGGGCATATAAACTGAAGTGCTTAGTGTTTAGGATGCAAGAAATTGAGGAGGTAAATTGGAACCACAATATAATTATCCCAGGTGTTGTGCAAAGTTGATCTCCAGGCACCTTTCAAAACCTGTCACTATAGAACTGATTGCTGTAAGGTAAGGTCTGAGTCCATTCAGGGTTTTAAGGTCTTTATTAGCTAGCCAAATATCTATGATTATAATCCTCCCATAATTAGAGATTGTACATCTAACCTATCCTAGCAATCGAGCATGTTAAAACCAGTTGGGAATAGAATCTTTTATCTGTCAAAATGTGTACTTACAATTCAAAATTTATAGATTATTCAACTTTGCTCACCTCTAAGTAATCTCCCTCAAGATGTAAAGCAGGTCAATATGTATGATAAAATGCCTAAAATTAAATGAGGGGTGATACAAAAGTGTACACTGCTTAAAGATTTTGCATGTCAGTTTTATACAACTTAAAGACAATGAGGTGAGGCTGTGTTAGAGACAGCTTTAAAGGACATCTGGCTGTTTCCTGAATATAGATGTCAGGACATTATTTAGATATGATTTGATAATTATATATTAGAGAATAAAAATGTCTTGTCTCTTTGTTTCTTGAGACAGAGTCTCACTATGTAGCCCAAATCAGCCCCAACTTCTGACTTTCCTACCTTGTCCTCTCTAACGCAGTGACTATTAGCCTTTTCTACCAGACCTGACTAATATGTAACTATTTTAATAGAAGATAAAAGAAAAACACAAATGTTTTTCCCGGTAAGTTAGAGAGGTCAAAAAAAGGTAAACAATATGAATTTCTGATGTGATAAAGAAAAGCTATTGCCCAATATCTTCCATGACTACCCATCCTTTGTAGCTACATGATTAATTTAGAGAATTTGAACTTATATCACTGTAGTCATAACTTACCTATAGACATGGATTTGAGAAGAAATCAGGCAACAGTGTGTCAGTAAATACCAACAACCAGTCTCCAAGAAAGAAAAAAAGAAAAAAAAAAAAGGCAAACACATACTATGCTGGTACTGGTGGTCCTCAAACAAATCTTGTTATTGATGATTTGAAGCTAGGGAAACTTGTCAATGAAAGTGAATTTTAAATTAGCAAATAAGGGAAAACATTGGGAACCAGAAAAGATAATTATCAGCATTCAGGTAAATGACATTTGTTGAAGCTGAGCCGGGCTATCTGTTAATGAGAATGAGACTTGGGCACTTTTCATTATCAAGTTGTGTCTAGTGAAAAAAAAAGTAGGCAGGTAAAAGTGGGTTGATCCTATGTGGTTTAAGCCTGCTCATCATGGAATTAAAAATTATGTTTATAATTTTGTAAGCAGTTGATTAAATTGTAATCATTGTAATTATTGACACCATTGTAAAATGATGTCAGCTATATACCTTTCTTAGGGGTATACATGGCTCTTTCAAATGCCCTGAACACTGTGTGCCTAGGTATCTAGTTTAACATATGGAACCCATAAGGATTAAGACATCCTTCTCATATTTACTTGCCTCCTATCTTTCCTCAGAATATCTACAAATAATATTGAAAGTAATATGTCTCAGGATTCTAATTCAGAAGTGTATCTCTAGTCACACATATCTAGTCTCATTGAACATAAAGTAGGCATTTAGCAATCAGTAGTTATGATAAAGAAAGAAGTACTCAGTTCCTTCAAAGGGTCATTTGAAAGTTTAAGAAATAATACAAAAGTAAATGCAGAAGATTTTGCCCTGCCTTTATAAGAAATATTTATTGAGCATGTACTATGTTCAAGACATTAACACACACTAAGGCAAGAGAAAGTTTTAATCTGTTTTCCTTCTAATGGTAAGTTACATAAGTCTAATTAAGGTTTCCTTTTTTCAAATGATTTGATGGCATATAATAATTAATCTAAAATTTAATTTAAAGGAATGTGTCAACCTAGTATATCTTGTTATATGAATGTGGTTTTGTTACAAATTATATAAAGTATATAGATATACTCATCCACCTCATACCTCAGGTAATAGAGAACCATTTTAGGAAAAAAGCTGTTATTTTCCCCTCAAATATTCTAAATATTCTCATCTCCCTATTAATACATTAAAGTAATAGTATTTGACAAACTATCGACTTGAGTTAAAATATTGCCAATTTCTACATATGCTCATATTGTTGTTAGTGCAATAATTTATGTTCACATATATTTATTCATAAAATTAAATGCTTTAGGAACAAAAGAGCAAGACTACGTTAAAGGTTAACGAGAGAAAAAAAGAGAGAATCTCTCTCAAAACAGACTTTGTGGCACAGTTTCTTTTCCTTTTAACCACAGCTCACGAAGTTTAAAGCAATGTGAAAGCCATACAGCATTTGGCTTCGTTTAGTTTTGTTCTGGGCAATTGACAGGTAAGTTTCCCAACCAAGAAAGATCTGGCAATTGACCTTTGGCAGAAATTATGAACAGCTTTTACTTCAGAGTATCTCTAATGTAGAATTAACTCAGCATTTTGTAAGTTACAAATGAAACTAGAATGTGACTGATTCAAGTTAATATGCTCACGGCTTATATTAATGTAAGAATTATTAGTAAACTAAATGGCAATTCTTCCTTAGTTTATTTTTTTATTCCACATGCCTTCTTCAGCAGAAAAGAAAATACATCTCAGCACATTCAAGTTGAGGTGAACATATCAACACATCCAAAGAAAGAAACCAATATGCATGTATTTACCCACAAATTCAGGTATACCTAGCTCAAAATCAAAACCACTATAGAGAAACACACCGAAAAAATATTTTTCCCATTTCTCACTGAAAATCATAAAGTTGTCCCAATCATGGTTTTAAATACTTAATTGCTTTTGTAATGATATAAGGAAATACTCCTTTAAGATAAATATTTGTAATCAATTTATATATGTATGTCTGCATGATGCTAAATTATAGAAAAATACATTGCTTGCTCTCTTTAACATTGCTAAAAGTTGTTATATATTGTCAGAGGAATGTTTTATCTAATAGTTATGTATATGTCTGTATCTTATATGGTAAGTATAGAGCTTTCCTAATGACACAGAATACATTACATTTAATATTTGTCAAATTTTTGTTCAAATAGCATTAGCTACTAGTATCTCATGATTCAAATGTAATCACTATTAATTTCACTTACAGGAATACTTGCAGCTACAGAATCATTGAATAAAATGCAAAGACATGAATTGGGAGCAGAACTGTTGTCAGAAGCTATTGGTTTTGCTATGGATTTGAATTCTCAGTGAGCACATCTTCAAAGGCAGAGGGTTCTTTCACTTTCTTAAAATAGTAACACTATATCTAGTAAGTTTCTACCCAAACCTTCTGTCTTCTGATATAATTAAACCAAATAAATGAGCATAAAAGTGGGAAGTTCTTGGGTAAAACATTGATGTAAATATGGCCAGGTAGAGAAAAACAGAAGAGTAGGTATCTATGTTACAGTTTAGGAGGGAAAAAGGAAAATTTTTTAAATAATATCAATCCCAAAGCTATGCTAACAACAGACTCCACAGTCCTGCCAGTGGGAGAAGAGTGTCTTGACCCTTTATCTTTGTTCACATAAAACCCGGAAAATGAGAAATATGTTTATCATTGCTGTTTGTTTTACAAAAATTTATTTTCTTTATCTAAACTTGCATGAGAAAAAAAAAATTCTATTCGAAAATAGTCCAAGTCTGTTCCTTAACAGTCATGTGACTTTTTTTTTTTCCTGCTAGCCATGTGCTCCGTATCATTTTACTCTGAAATAACTGCGATTTCAGATCAACCTGCCTTTGCTTATCATGCACGGCATACCCCATGAGGGAGCCTGAGAACAGACTCCCTTGAAAAGCAGGGTTCTCATAGTTGGCCTGTAACCATGGAAGCAGATGCCGTTTTCTTCTTACCCTGCTTACCTCTTTGCAGCCTCGAGCTGCTCCCTATTGTTAAAAGGGGTACGCCTTGATTCTTCTTCATCATGACCGAACTTGCCTCTTCTTCAAAGGGCATGATGCTGCAGGTCATTGGTCTAGACTGTTTGCACGGTCCAGAGAACAGCCTTGATGTAACCCTTGCTCCGTCTGAGCCACACCACCAGCAGTGCATCTGCTGACTGGAGGGGGACATTGGAGATCCGTATTTGAAAAGAAGTCTGTTTGATTTTGCCATTGTGCCTTTTCACTCATCGATCGAATGAATATCGAACCTTCTGTCGTTGCATGTGTGAAATAGATAGCTTAGCAAGCACTTTTGTGCCCAACCTGTGCAGTGGGCCAAAAGGTTTTTATTTCAGTCTCAATATTTTTTTTTCTTCAGATTTTTATGAATTTTGTGATGGCTTAAATTATTTGTGTGCCTTTATCCAACTGTTTTGATGACTGTTTCAGTAACTTTGCCAGCCTTGATTTTGTTTGGGTATCAAACTGAACATTTTCTTTTCTGTCAGCTGTTTGTTTTCTTTTGTAGCTGTTTTAAGGACATTTTTTTTACTTTTATAAATAGAAGTGGTATAACTTTTCCTGTACCCTATAAAGTGAAAAAACTGATTTATTCTTTTAAAGAGATGTTTTGATGGTTTCTCTTATTTAACAGCCTTAAATCCAGAAGGTGAACAACTCACGGTAATTTCAGTGATTGTAAGAGTAAGTAAACCAAATAATGACATTGATTTCAAGTTTAAACAAAATTGTTTGATAATCTCTGTTTTAAAACAAATTGCTTTATTCTTTAAAAATTTGTGATTATATTATTCTGAAGCATTGTAATATACTTAAAGCACATAAATTTATTGTGGTTTATGAAAGGAACACCACTATAATTTGATATATTAAATAAATATGGTATATTTATAACATATGCATGTCCTAATTTAACTAGAAAGTACACTGGACTTTGCATTTCATTTTTAATACAACTGAAATTCACTGCAAGTCATCAATAACTGATGTAAATAGCTGATGGACACTATACCACCTGCTCATTCCAAATGTACTCTTTCCCTGTATCCTTATGAAACAGACTTCAAGATGTCTCATTTGCTTCAGCACAGAGATTAGGAAGCATTGAATGTGTGTGTGTGTCACTAGGAGTGATTTGGTTTGGTTTGAAGAAACCAGTATTTCATACTTTAAGGCCATACCTATTTTCTCTAATTGCCACAGGCAAAAGGGAGGTTCATGACAGAATAAAGAAGGTTATTATGCCAGATGAAACATAATTCATAATGATTACTCTTTCCTTCCAGGCTTAAGTAGCACAAGATTACTTCTAAGTTGAATTTTGTGGCAAGACATAGGAGCTGATTTTTTTAAAACATAAGGGACAGAAAGAAAGCAGTGAACCCATTTCTCTTTGGCTTGGAATGTCGATTTTGTGTGTGTGTGTGTGTGTGTGTGTGTGTGTGTGTTGCATTCTGTTTCACCTAACATAGAAGATATATGATGGCCAGAAGGGGGTCTGACGAAACAGAGGGGATAGGTGGGAATGGTAGGAAATAAGAAACTTAGAGCAAACGAAGCCATGGCTTTTCTATAATAGATGGTGGGATACGATGTGTTAGATGTATTTCTTTTGCATGCACATACAGCATTCTTACTTTTTTATTCAACAAACATTTGAGCTGCAAAAGTAGGTAACTTTTTCATAAAATTTTTATGCCTTAGGTAATATTTTCTCTGTCTCATAGTCTTAAGAAGAAATAGCTTGTTAGGTTTTCAGATGCTGTTTAGCTTTATACCAGATTTCAGTCACATAGGTATGTATTTATCCAGATATTTTCCATTCTTTTAAATGTTTCATTTTTATTTAGAAGGATTTTATTTGACTCTTGTAATTTTTTATATTTAAATGCAAAGAAACTTTCCCTTCTATTTGTAATGAGGTCACATTTTAAATTAACTAAGAAGGAAGCAAAGCCTGTGCTTGATGAATATCCAGGCATCATAAGAAAACCTCAGACTATAAAATCCATCGAAGTTCATTGGTTTTAAGTAGATTTTTTATATTTAAACCTGTATTTATGTACTCCTGGAAATGGTTTGCTTTGTATTTTATGATTTATATGAGTTTCAGTGAAGAAATTATCTTCTTTTCAGTGGAAAGCTTTGGCACTGTGTCTACTAGCACACTTACGGTCAGAGAACTTACAATAAACTGTCATTTCTCTACTATGTTCTTATCAATCATGTCTTGTCTTTACAGTTAGTTAGAACTGTGTGTGTGCACATAACTTCTAAACTGCGGTCTTTTTCAATTTACTCGATCCATTTCATATTTCAAATATTGTAATGAATAATTCAAATGCAGTGCATTTATTTGTATTCTCTGGAAAAAGGCATAAAGACCGTAGTCCTAAAATACTTCTGTTATATAAACTTTTTGTTATAGCACAATAGTATGGTTATTTTAATATAAAAATATGTAACTCACATGAAATAAAAATTTCATTAATTTAAGTTGATTTTTTTCTAAATAATTAATATAATGTTCAATAAGCTTCTTTGAACTTAAAATTTTATACTTTACAAATACTTGTTATTTTATTAAAGTTGTTTCTAATAATTGATATTCCATTTCTCTTTGTCACATGTCTGAATTATTTATGTTTCAAACTAGGCATTTACGAATAAAAACATGATTGTTTTACAACTGCAGAGCACACAAAATCATATAATTATTTTCAATTTGTTGATTACAATAACAATATTCCTCTGGCATTCATACACAAATAGTGAATTAATATATATGTTGGAGTCAACACTTTCAATTGATGATTTTAAGTGTTCTTGTTATTATAAATAACATATAATAAGGTAAAAATTTCCAAGGGAAACATCCATACTTATACATTTCCTATCTTTATGTCAATAATGTAAAATTATCTTCAGAGATCTTTTTATTCCCTAATGTTCTTTCTAGAACTTGTAGAAACCACTCTCTGCATAAACCTCTAAATTTTGTAAGATTTTCTGTCTATTATTTCATGCTTAGTGTGCTATAAATAATTTTTCTGATATAGTCTTATAATTTGTCATTATGAAATATAAGTGAATGAGATAATATTTTTAAGAAAGCACACAAAAAGGAAAAAAATGGTGTAAGAAAGATGAAGTCATAGAAATTATTTCAGTGCTGTGATTCATAGTACAAATTTCCTAAATAACATGCTCCATCTTAGTCCTACAAGGAGAGTATCAAATGCACTGTGTTGACTGATCATATATAAAAGTAAAATTCATTTGCATTCGTAGAATATTATAAAACATGAGAAAATAACACATGAATCTCCAAATATTTTGTTTTGTGATTGTGTAACAGCTTTTAAAAATAACATTATCCAGCCTGATATTTATGTCACCATGTTGTTATCTTTTATTATCCTGACCATTCAACATGCTACAAAAAATAGTAAAATTAGAGTTCAGTGTATTTTATTTTCACATATGATCCTTGCAGAATCAGCCTCTATTTAATCCATTTTTTCCCCCCTGTATTTCAAGCCAGAACATTTTTTTCATTTATCTGTCTTCTTCCTCCTCCCCAACCCCCAAACACATTTTGCTATAAACTTCTGCACCAATCACCAGGAAAGACTCAAACAGCAATAGCAGTTCAGGAAGCAGCCTTGTGGATGTAAAAAGTCACAGACTTTGATTTTATAAGACAAGTTGGATAGGAGTCAAAATTGCCACATGCGGTGTGAAAAAATGCCACCCTGGTGTGAACAAAAGGTTTAAAATGGAGTCAAGAAGCAAGCAAACTCCATGTCTAAGCTTTTCCTGTGAATTGTCTGCCACAACCTGCAGGGTATCAAGAGGGCTGGGAAGAAGAGAGAGATCTCTTGGAGCTGAGGCTGAGTCAAATGTGCTAGGTTTTTGTTTCTGTTTTGTTTTTTTAGTGAAAAAATTTGTTTTGTTTTGTTTTTGTTTTGTTTTGTCTCATTCAGGCATCATTATACTAAACTGTTTTACCCAAACATAAAACAAATCCAAAAAAGTCGCATAATGTGCGAAGAACTGTTGGTTACAAATGAATTGTTAGGCTGCTTTTTGTTTTGTTTTGTTTAATTCTGTCATTTATAACAAAGTAATCAGCTGCATTTTATATTTAAAATTATTTACTTTGGCTGACCTGAATTTTATTACAAAAAGATTAAATAGGAAAGTGACTCACAAAGTTCTATCAGATTTAAAAAAAACAAAATGTATAAGTTCCATAAGTTTATCTTCTAAAATGTCAAGAAAAGATGAAGGAAAAACACTGAGCTTATATTGTGAATAAGCATTTCATTTCATACTAAAGGATACAATAATTCTGAGTTGAACAAAGATGTTCCCTCAGAAAAATTATATGACTATTTTATGCTAGTAAAATACACTAGTACTATGTCTTTCCTATATTTCACAGTGTAAAAGTATATTCCACCAGTAAAATTATTTTAGCCACAAATTGTTAATAAATACAACATAAAGCAACTTCCTTAGCTTAAATAACTAAAACAGCTCAAATTTGAGGATGATTAAAATGTAAAGTACTGTCATAAGCCCACTATAAATCATTATATATTCACAAAGCCAGTACTATAGGAATGGTAGTTACATAAGAAATTATGGAAAACCTTTAAAGAAAGTAGTATTTCCTAGGAGACACTGATTTAACGAATACAACACGCTTAAATAAAACAAGAAACATCGTTGAGGAATTTTAAAAAATCCTTAAACTTCAAAACCAACCCATCTTATCTCTCATAAAATTTGAGCATAAATCCAGCAAATTGCATTGGTTATGAATATAGGTGAAGAAAGGAATGCGTGTCTATTTACTCTTTCTAACACTGGATAGAAATCAATTGGTTACTTTCATTACAACCACACAATCAATTCCATTTAAAGTATAATACAACCGTCAAGTCCAAGGACAATATGGATCTTGGGAAAAGCTCATACCATTTGCAGGGCTCCCAGTAAATTGTTTTCTTTCTAATCAGTGCATGTGGTCATTTAAAGCAAACATGCCCAAATTGATATTGCAATATCAGATCCAACCAAAAATTAAAAGAAACATGAAAGTCATATTTAAAATCATCCTATTTAAATGTCAAAAATATATAAAGCTAGGAAGGAATTTTCTCTGCATTTACTCCAATGTGATGAGGATATGATTTTATATAGCTATTTAACTATATTAAGGAAAATTTACATGCACCCAAAATTCTACCTTGATATTAGCAAATAAATCCTTTACTGTGAAGGTCATTTCGTACTACCTGTCAAAAAAATTACTTGATTCTGATTAATCTGATCTTGCTTCAAAATTACCAAGGTTTTTCTTTCTGTGAGTTTTGTTTTTGTGAGCTTCATTCCAACAGATGAAAGCGAAATGTATATTATGCATTCATTTACACATAGCAGAAGCAGCATCTCCAATTGTTCTTAAATATCAAATAGCATTGTCTTCATATGCAAATTATTTGAAAACAAAAAATAAACTACTCTGCACCAACATTCATAATACTTGAAAAAACTCAAAATTCTTTTTTGCATTTTCTCCTAAATTTCTGAAGGAGACATAATTAACAAAAATTACATGTATAAAATATATGTTATGCTAGGTGATAATTGATGTATGGATACACAATGCAAGGACTAAATCAAGCTAATTAATATATTAATTTCCTTACATTCTTCTCATTTACTCTGGTGACTCCCAGTGACTTTCAACCACAGAAAACATTATTAACTATTGTCACCATGCTTTCCAATAAAGTTCCTGAACTTGTTCATCCTGATTATTTCTTTTTGACCAACATCTCCCATTGCTCCACACCTTTATTTTATAAATGAATATATTTTCTTCTTTTCATATGAGTTATAAGCATTTTAAATAGCATAGCATCTTGTTTTCCCAAGCATGCACTAAAGAAAGTCAAGGCATTTAAGACTGATAATTCTCTCAGATACAGTATGAAAAATACATTTGATATTTAACAGGCAGTCTACAACTTGCATTTAAAGATATAATCCATATTTAAATTATGGACTTAATTATTAGTTGTAATTTATTAGTTATTTTATGGAAAAGTATATCCTGAAAATTAAGAGCTTGGAATGTTTTTCTCCACTCAGAAAAATTGCAATTCTTAATTTCAGTTCAATATTTCATCATTTCTGCAGAAAAAAAGTTGAGGCGTCTGTTAAGTCACCATTCAGAAATTGTTTTGCTCTCACAATTTTTAAGGAAAGTCTCTCTCTTATGTAAAGAAAACTGCATGTACTTCAGGGATAGCCTATAAGTAAAATATAAAAAAATAAAAGGATACACCCATATTCTCTGTGACCCTCTAATAGTTTCTGACTTCTTTGCTGTACATCTTGCATACATAAGAAATGGCTAATGAACTCAGTGTCAGAACCTTCAGATAGAGTGCCAAATACTTAGAAAACATCCAAAAGGCCTTTTCCTGAAACTACCTCAAGAACTGAAATGATGTCAGCTTTGATTAGAACTGTTTCCCCTGTCAATGTCCTTTCCTACAGTGAGCATTCAAGTCTACTCCCACACCTTCTGATTCATCTCCCTGACTACAGACTTTATTGATTGGGTACCACATTCACAGCTTGAGTGGCACAAATCAAGCTCTAGGAACCACTGGGCTTACTCAGAGAAGATTTGGTACGTGCAAGTTGGAGATAGTATAAAGTAAACCTCCAGTAACAATGTCTACATGAGGATAACCAGAGCAGAGTCATGTTAGAGTAAGCTTAGTGTGGGTCATTCACCATGTAGCACTTAACATACAGAGCAGTCATTACAAATTAAGTGGACCCTAATATAGAAGGGAGAGTCAGTTTAATGTTTATACACAGGTAATTTCACCAAAGCACTGTGAGTGATAACTTGTGTATGTTTATTATTTGTCACTTTTACCATGACACGGTTTTAAACATTTTATATTATTATTGTGTGTTTGTCTATACGTGTGGGCACATGCAGGCCACCATAGCATGCATGTGGAGATAAGAGCACAAGTTGGGGGAGTCAGTTCTCTCCTTCCACCATGTTGGTCTCCAGAATGGAATGCATATCACCAGGCTTGGCTGGCATGTACCTTGACCTGCTGAACCGTGTAGCCCTCCCCCCACCCCCAAATGTCCTTAAGCTAGAACATGGCTCTTTAATTTGCATACCTGCCAGAGTGCTTAAAATTTTCTTTATTTCTAGGTTTCATACTCAACCCCATCATATATCCTTTGAAATGAAAGTAAAGCTTCCAGAAAGTTCAGAAATAATTTCATCCTTCAGATTCTATCCAAGCTTATTTGGAATGCCAGACTTTCTAAAAGAAGATCTTAAACCAACAGCTGAATTTCCCAGACTTCTTTTTTGTTGAACTTTGAGAAAAAATTAGGATACAATGTTATTTATTCTACCTTTTTCAATGGAATTATTCATGATCATTCAGTTTTCATAAATCAAAAGTTTAAAAATGTATTTGAAAACTATATAATTAAATAACAAAATTTGAAAATAAAAAATTATGTGTCACAAAAAGCACAAATCTCTACGAAATGTATTCATAACACATATTAAGCAGGTAATGAAACTACGTGTTTTCATTGTTCCATCGATAAGAGAGACCTTATCTATGAACTACTCTGTTTACTAATGAAACAAAATATGTGTTACTGTAGTCTTAGAGGAGGAAAACCTGCCCTAATTAACACTTCCACAAAATAAATTATTTAGTTCAAATCTATTGCTAGAAGCCCAATTATTGGGCTCGAACTTTTCAATTTCTATTTAATAATTTTAAAAACAATTTAAACATTTGTCAAAAGCTAACATGTATATAGATGATCCCTAACTCATGATAGCTAGAGCTTTGACTTTTCTACTTACATATAAAAGCAATAGGCACTCAGTATAAACTGCATTTCTATCTATAAACTTTTCCTGAGTCGGTACTATACATTAGTATACACTTGTGCAATGTCGACAAGGAAGACTGGGTTGTAGCTCCCTGTCTGTCATGTGGTATGAACATAAACAATCACGATACTCTGCAAGAACTGTGCTCATATCTCTTGAGAGCCTATAGGTTAGTTGTATTAAATCTACTTTCCACATCAGGTATTTCAACGTAGAATAGGTTCATTTATATACAAACCTAAGTAAGTTGAGGAACATATTTGATTATGAAAAACTATGGTGAAAATGGAAATGCAGAGACCACTAAGCTCACATTTTAGTAAAAACAAATGCTGAGAAAAGTTGGAACATGAAGTCATTTCCAAAAGGTATTATTTATTTCATATATTCATGCATAAAACAAGAGGTTAAGTAGCGCTCAGCTGTATAACACTTGAATACCATATATATACCCTTGAGCTTGATCTTTGCCACCACAGATAGTTGTATAACTTTTGAAAGATTAATATTGAAAACTTGAAATAAACAATCAACTGATGGGAGGCATGAGTCATTTAATTAAAGCCTATTTTCAGAAAGGCATATATTAAATGATTCGTGCAGTGAAATATATTGACAATATTTATATTAAGTAGTTCAAATAACAATATTTGATTGCCTTTGTGCTGACCTAGGTTGTAGGGATGTTTATTCACTCATCAAAAACTTGATATATATTTGTTAGCCATGTTTTAGTCGGTAGAAATACAATCATAAATTTAAAAATTGTTAGAGGATTATCTGCTATAATGGAGAGTAACAACAGTGAATGGAAGAGAAAGCATTCTCAAACAGATAGGACAGTGAGAAAAGGCGAAGAGAAAATGTCTCCAGAAGGCAAAAATGTGAACTGAGTTGAAAGAATTAGACCATTCTACCCATGAGAAGAACTAGAGGGAATATCTGTGTAAAAGACCCAGGGTCAACAGGTACTCTGCACACTGGAGACAGTAAGAGGTGACCAGCACTAACTGTACAAGTAAAAGAACAAGGAGGCCAGCTATGTTGGGCCAGGTGAAGTGGGACTCAACTCAAGGACTTATAGGTTGTTTGCTGTGATGACTTGAATAAAAGTGACAGCCCCCCCAAAGACTCAAGTGTTTAACACTTGGCCAGCTGGCGGTGTTGTTTGTGGAGGTTCATGGAACCTTTAGGAAGTGCGAAAGAAGCATGTCACTGGGCCAAGGCCTTGAGAGTTCTTAGCCTTGCCTCACTTGCAATTCCTCTTTCTCTGTTTGCTGTGCATGTTTGAATGTGTGAGTGCTCAGTTTTCTGCTCTGGCTGCCTCCTGCTAGGCCTCCTCTGCCATGATGGATACTTATCTTTCTGGAACCATAAGCTAAATTAAATTCTTCCTCCTATAAGTGACCTTGGTATTGGTGTTTTTACCACAGTAATGGAAAAGTAACTAATACAGTTACAAAGAAGAGTTTGAATCTAATTCCCAGGGCAGTAGCTATCTACTGAGACAGGCTCTTAGTAAAGAACCATGAGGTAGGAAATCTTCTTGTAACTACTATACACTGTCAAATAAACCCAATGTAATGGATGATAATTCCCAATACTATTAAAAGAAAATCATTATGGGATTATTTGGTGAGTAATTCAGAATTCAAAAATACATATGAAATCTGCATTTGTATATGATTTTGTTATTGGAGTGATGAAACTAATTCTTATAATTTAATGCTAATTTGTGTTCCCCTGCCTATCAGTTAAGGTTTGTAACTCAGGAGGCAAATGTGTAGATTATCATCTGTCAAGAATGTGTGCTTCCTCTGAGTCTGCTTAACCATATGGCAAAAGAACTAAACAATGAAATTTTATCTATTTCCTCTGTTTGAATATTGAACAGAAAAGTTTAAGATTATCTGAATACACCTTAAATGACTTGAATAAAAAAGTCTGTATTTTAGTAACTAGATGAACTGAATAGCACATCTGTATAGGTTGCTTTTGTACACTACCATTAATTATGATATTATATTCTATACCATAAACAGAAATATAATTTATAATATAATTAAAATAGAAAGAAATTGTTTGCTACAATGATAAAATAAAGAGTTAGGATCATTCTTAATAGGCAATGGCCAAGGGATAATAAGTGAATATAACATGGCTATTTAGTTAAATTATAAGATGTTTTTCTGATTGAGATACGAACAACCATTCACAACTCCAGTTCCAGGGGAATCAGACACCCTCTTCTTACCTCTGCTGGCAATGCATGACATGAGTATACTTACAGACATGCAGGCATACACTCATACACATAAAATAAAAAAAAGAATGTTAAAAATTAACAATCATATGAGACACCCCTTGCTCAAAGTTTATGTTTACTATGTATAGAATGAATGCAAGGAATGCTTAATTCTATTACATTTAGAAATTTAAATTTAACATTGATAGTGCACTTTCTTACATGTGTTGAATATTTTAGTTATCATTTAAATTTTATTGTTATGAGTCATCAATAAGAATATTTACATACGGAAATACACTCAGTGCTCAATTTTATAATGCACTTAAAGACAGAGTTATTGTTCAAATGTAAAATCTCATTTATTTGTGTGCATATTAGTTTATAATAGTAAAAGTTCTTTTAAAACAGAGTAATAGTATTCAAGAGATATTAAACTACGATGTTAATTATGAGACAGACCTTGGAGAAATTTCAAAGTAGGAGACTCTGAACGTATTGAAACTATATCGATTTAGAACAAGGAGAAATGAGATGGTTTTCTGGGTAATCTGTCTCTGTGGAGCACAGCCTTCCTCTCAGCTTCAGTTCAAAGTGTCTCAAAAGGACCCCTTGCAGAGGTGAAGTTGTAGACAGAGAAGAGATTGTTTTGAATCTGTCAAGACAATGTAAAGGATTAGCTAGCTACTTTAACTTCTTATTAAAGGGACTTTTCTGCTATATCAGTACTGCTTGGATTGAAAGATTTTAGTGTAAAGAATACATGTTGTGGCTGTCATGTAGATCCATTAAGTGCAGTGCATGAAAGTAAGCCTGCCTAATAAAGACCTGGAAGAACGAAAGACACTACAAGACAGAAGCTTTCAGTGGAGCAGAATCTAATTTGTATAAACCACAATCAAATGCTCCCAGGGTGACTTCTGATGTGCCCCAAAACATCCTTAAGAGTGTCTTAACTACCCACACAAAGGAGTGGGAATGGTTCTGATGAGAGTAACAATTAATTCAGAAGTCTCTGGTAGACTTACCTCTCTTAGAAACATTTGATAATATTCATAAATAGTAATATAAGCTGAAGTGTAGACAAAGAGAAGATTCTACCTCTGTTTCTTGGGCCAAGAACAATTTGCCTTCAGGGCATCCCTTCTGTGCAAAAGGAGAGGTGAGTTGAGACGGATGGATAAAAGTTAATTAATGAAAGTCCTTTGGGCCTTTTTCCAAAGAAAATTTCATTTGTGTGTACAATGAAAGACTTTGGAAGATTTTGAGAGGGAAGATACATGATCAAAGCTATAACTTAAAATATGTCTGATAATTTTGTGACCAAGATGTTAAAGAAAGAGAAACTTCAAGCAGCACAGTTGGGATGCTATTGAAAGAGAGAACACACACACACACACAAACACACAAACACACATGCACACACACACTGGTATATTCTCAATTCTCAATTTGAGATTGGCAAAATAATTATGCTCTAAATATATATTTGTGAGGTTAAAGTAGCAACATTTTTAATTAATTAGATTTAATGAATTATAGAATGGTTAAAAATGATTCCTGGGTAGTAGGTTCTGCACTTGAGCAATTGAATAGATAAAGATATTTAATGAGGGAACACCGTTAAATAATCTTAGAGGTCTAATGGAGTTTCTGGAAGGTAGGCAAAAAAAACAAGCATCTTAAAATTTTTCCATTAGTTAAATATAAAAGTTTTACCAGATATAAATCTCCTTTACCAGACTAATCCTAGTATAAATGTTGATTATACATTCCAGTCTCAGCAATATGAATAATGTCCATAATAATGTCAAAGAATGTTCATTAATCCTTAATTGTCAAATGAACTGTTCCTGCTCTTAACTTTTCTTTGAATTTTCTTTTCTGTAAACTGCTCCTACTTTCAAACATGTAGAGCAGCTATATAGGTTTAAAATTATTTGTTGGAACTCAATGTAAATAGCATATAAGGGGATGATGATAGTGTGCTGAGATTATTTGCAGTAGGTTATATTAATACATATTGGATAAGAGCATATTGATTAATCCATCAAATCAGTTATATCTGAAATTTAAAAATAGCATCCAAAATATAAAGAGTAGTCTATAATATTTCTATATATTTTCCTTGTAAAAATGACTGAGACTTAGCATCAAGATCAATCAGCAACATCAATGTTAATTTTTTGTTTGAATGATTAGCTATGGTTAAATAATGTATTACAATTAGATAAATAGGGTGAAGAATGTATACAAATTTTTTTGTAGCCTATGTGAAGCCCTGGATTTGATTCCCAGAACCATAAAAATAAATTAATGAAATAAATAAATGAGATACTATATCTGGACATGACATAACTATTGCACACATGAAACCACAGATGTTTCCTGTATAAGAAGAAGGCGGTTAAAATTTTAACATAAACTGGGAGGGGCTCCCAAGTATCCACCCATAGGTGAGGAGTTATTGGCAGTTGATGCCTGTTGGGTATCAAGGAGCGTCACCTTTCTTTGGGCACATGACCCCTGGTCAGTTGCCTGTGCCACAGTGGATAGCCCCATACCCAGGCACAAACAAGCAGCACTAATTTGACTCAGTGGGTTATAGGAGAAAACCAAAATGAAAGGAAATGAAGTTAGGAGGGAGATGTGTTAAGGAAGCCTATAGAAAGCTGGAGGGTGGAGGGTGGAGGGTGGAGTGGGGAGTGGGGAGTGGGTATGAACAGGAATCAGTCTATATACTAACACAAAAGACATTTTTCAAAAGTCATTGGGAAACCCACTATTGTAGAAGCTTATACATATATAAAAGAATTTTAAAAGGAGTTACTCTATAAAAAGTTTACATTGCCTCTGCTAGATATCACAGGCTAACAAACAAACACCGTAGGAATGGGTTACTTCTTTTGGAATTGTTGGCCAGTGAGGTCCCACAGACTCTTAAACATTACAGGCTATTGCCGTTGCATTAGTTACCATCCAGAACATGACAGCAAGACCCTATTGCTTAAAATATCACATACTTGAGTCATAAAGCAAGGAGAAATCAAGCTGGTATTGACCTAGAAGTTTCATCCCTACTGGTTAGCTTTCATATCGTTGGGAAGTGTTTTGCACATTAATGTATGAGAAAAGTGATCATAAATCTTAACCAAACTGTGAACCCAGCAAGCTACAATAAGGATCATCCTGGGAAGATATGCCCACTGGTGCAACAGTGGCATGAATACTATAGGAATAACCAATCACATATTGATTGGATTGAAGTCCCACTCCACAAGATGGAACCCATACTTGGCCCAGTTATCTGAACCGAGAACTTATGATGAAGCAGGTCACAGTCCATAGGAAAGAACCTACTTATATTATTATGCTAATTGGACATAGTATTACACTGACTCCTAATGTCTTATTGCTATACTAATAGATTAGCATATCCCTGAAATCTTCATCAGAGACAGTTCTTTTTGCAGTAGATGGTGACAAACACAGAAATCCAAAACTGGTCAAGGCATAGGGCGCACAACGCTAAATGGACCATCTATATTAAAAAACTCTCCTCTTACGGCTCAGGAATCATTCTGGATGGGTTAGAAAAATTGTAAGAGCCACAGACAGTGAATGACTACAAGAAAACAGCATTTTCCAGACAGAACAGGGTATTTGCATATATGAACTCACCATAGATGTGTCAGCATGCACAAGACCTGCACAAGCTTAAGCCAGAGAAAATCCTAGAATGGGGTTTGGAGGGGGGGGCATGAAGTCCCACAGCTACCTGAGTAACTACTGGCAATTGATAGCTGCTGAGGGAGGGAGAGTCACTTTTTTTTAAGGATGTAGTCCCTGGTAGGTTGACTTGACCACATCTCAGGGAATGGCCACACACAGTAGAGTATATGGGCAGTATGAATTGGAACTGATGGGTTTTTAAAAATTATTAAAAAGGTCATAAATTTGGGTAGGTAAGGGGGTGGATCTAGGAGGAGCCTGGGGAGGGGAGTGAACAATGTATTATTGTATGTAATTCTCAAAGAATTAATAAAAATATTCTTTATAAAAAGAAAAAATAATACAAGGGCACATTCCTTCAAAGGTGTATGTATGTACACAAACTTCTAATAGTGAAAAGTATTCAAATTTAACATCAATGAGATGTTATTTAGGGCTCAGTTCTTTAGCTGTGATTTTTTTAAAAAAATGGCTTCATTTACATTTGCATATCAAATGTGATTAAATTATACAAAATAATATAAAGCAAAACTATGTGCATAAATGCATGCCAATGTAAAGTGTCTTGGAGTTTAATGAACAAATAAGAATCAGTACTTTAAGAGGTTATAAAAAAAGCTAAGAATCTACCACAAGTTTGAATGAAAATTTACCCGTTATAGGCCAGTTTCCACATGGACTTAGGAAAAATTCTTTTGCTAAATTCCCAGAAATTAAAATGGTATTTTATCTTCACCATACCTTTAATGATCTAATCTTTCTACTTCCTTAGATAGAGAATTCAAAGTCCTCATTAGTGCTGCCTACTCCATTCTTATTTCATCCAAACAGTTTCAAATCAAGACAAGTTCCTCCCTTCCACCATCTTCACTTTCGCCTTACATTAAGTCCTTATTGTTCCACAAAAGCCCAACAAGAATTTCCACCTAGATGCCATTCCCATTTCCCCTGACCCATTCTCATACATAGGTAAATGACTATTCATAACTAATACACCTGATCTTGCTCAAAGCCATCATAATGCATTATCTTGAAAAAGGTAGGAAAAGAAACATTCCATTGGACCTAATCTACCTCAGGCCCCTCCTGTATTTTGCCATCCTCAACTTGCAGGCTTCTCTCTATGCATGTCCTATGAACTCCTGCTAAAGTGGCTTGCCTATTATTCCAGAAGAGACCCAGACCTCCTCCACCCCTGCCTCCTCCAAGTTGTTTCCTTCTAGCTGAAAACTGTTACTGTCTCATTCATTCAAAGGATCAGCTGTAATTCAAAAGTCTAGGTTGTGACATTAAGACGACAGAGATGTCATGCCTTTTAAAGCTTTCAATGGATAACTCACCTTTACCCATGGAACAGCATACTTCTCTCTCAATCTGCATGGCTTTCTCTTCTATATATACCATGCTGTATATAGCAGTGATTCATAAGCTAACGTTGTAGCTTCCAAAGGTCTAACACTGTTACACATACTTCTACATATTTTTTCATGTTTAGCAGCGGGGTCAGTGAAGATCATTAAAACTAAACCAAATGCTGTTTGCATTTCTTCCTTTTATTTATTATTTCAAATATTTTTATTAACTCCGAATTTTGTCCAATGTGCTTTGATCACATTCACTTCCACACTCTTCTCAGACCAACCCTTAACTCCCTACCTCTCCAAACTTAAAACAAACAAACACACACACACACACACACACACACACACACACACACAAAACGAAAGTCTAATTTGGGCTATGCTTGGTGGAGGACCATCCACTAGAGCATGGTACACCTGGCAGAAACCAAACCCTTAAATAAAACTGAATCTCCCTCCTCCAGGAGTCATTACCTGCCCACAGATTCTCTGTTATAGGAGGCAGTTCAAGAACACCTTCCCCCTATGCTAGAATGTTCGCCATCCTGATCTTGTACAGTTCTTACACAAGCAAACATGCTGATGTGAGTTCATGAGTGCAGCAATCCTGTCATATCCAGAAAACATGGTTTTGCTGCTGTCTTCTCTGACCTCTGGACCTTATAATATTTCAACCCCCTTTTCTTTGATGGTCCATGAGTATTGGCAGGGAGTATGCAATTAAATCCCTGATCTAGGAATCTGAAGCTCTAAATCCTACTCTTCAGTAGATGGTCCCATACGCATTCACATAGAGGCAGCACTAAGTATACTCAGTAGGGTTTTAAAAGAAATACATGGGTTATTCATATGTATTCACAGTAGTTGTGATAGTATGCAGAAGACCTATGTAAGCTCAGGCCACACAAATACCCAGCATAGAGGAGGGGAGGGGGGGTAAGTAGTCCCAGCCCTGTCTGAGGAACTGATACTGAGACTGCTGAGACGGCTGCTGGGAGAGAGTCAGTTTTCTTGAAGAACCTGATACTGAGTAGGTTGACCAGACTCTGGGGCATGTATCCACACTTAAAGGCACTTAGGGACTCAAATTAGACTTAATAGGCCTCTAAAAAATAGAATAGAGAATGTGGAATTAAGCAGGAAAGTTAGTGAAGGACGGTGGAGACTGGAGAGGACAATCTGAACATAGTTAAAATATATTGTGTGAAATTCTCAAAATTTCAAAGAAATATATATAAAAGAACATGAATTTTGGGATGAAAAGTAGTGGTGGGTGATAGGGAGGAAATTAATGGAGGGAACTTGGGATAGATTTGTTTAAAACCTGTTATATACATGCATGAATCTCTCAAACAAAATTATTATAAAGAAAAGTGTACAGTTTTAAGAAAAAATATCTGAAACTTTCAATGCTATTATGATGTCACAAATGGAAAATTCCACACCATGAGACATATGTCATTCATAAAACAACTGTAAATATTATATAAATTCATCTTACAATTATATACCTGTGTATAAAATGTTCATGCAAGTTTTATGTTGAAATTTATGACTAAATCCACGACCTTTCATTATTTATATACACATCTTCCCAGATCTGAAAATAAAAAATTTGAAAACCTTACAGTTTGAGTATTCCAGATAAGGGACACTTAGTTTTACTGCACAAGCCAAGTCCCTGATCACCTTCCTCCTTTTTCATTCTATCCTTTATGCCACAACAAATTTAGTCAACTATTTAGCCTTGCAATACTGTTGAGCATACATATTTGCACAACTTTTTGGTGTAAGTTTGAGTCAGTAATATTTAGCAACCCACATTTAATCATGACACTGTTCAACTGTAGAAGGCATGGCTCTTTTATTCTGCATGTCATTCAAAGACACTGCTTCAAGTAAGGCTTAGCTGACCTTTTTCATTCTTCAGCTCATGCTGCTTAGACCCCTATTTTGTCTTCATATGTACTTCTTACTATTTACAGGGTCTGTCTAGATATGGTTTATTGTATGTCTGCTTACACAGAGTCTTCTTATGGGTGTCTATAGGATCTTGTAAAATTGAGGTGAGCCAGGTAGGAGAGTGAGGCTGAACCACTGCACAAGCTTATGGAAAGTTTATGGAAAACAAGAAGTTCAATTATACCTACAAAGATACAGACCTCACCTGATAAGAGGAAAAGGCAGCTTTTGATTATCCATACAAAGAGCAAGCAGGGATCCTTCTAATCAATGAACTTTAATATACTGTAGAGAAATATTTTTCAATACTAAAATTTTGGTATGCCTACTTAAATTCATTTTTGTTGATAGGAATGGAATTGCACAGGAACAGCAAGAATTCCATGAGATTATTAATGCTTCTCAGGAACTGATAAAAAGCAGCATTAGGCCATTGGATCAATTTCTGTTCCAATATAAAAATTTCCCTTTTTTGTATTTTTTATTATTATGACACAGTTTTTTAAGCCTTTTAAGTTGTATTACTCATTCCGCCTTCCAAGGTTCACACTCAAGAATCCAATAGGAGTCCTCAATCATGAATTGAAAGGTAGATGCTTTCTTTGGAGAAGACTGACTGGAATTCAAGGTCTTGGATAATTATGGTTAGCTCCGCTATTATTAGTAATAATACTAATGTCAATGGACATTTCCCATTGACTAACCATTGTGTTCAAATAGTTATCACTTCTAATTGTGTACACAAATAAGCCTTATAGTTTTGTTCTCATGATTTTACAGAAAAACTCAACTGTTTAGGACTTCTCCGAGTCCAGAAAGGTAGCATGTATATGAGCTCAGGCTATATTCTTGGCTACAAAATCAATTTGTCACTCCTTTAAATGAAGGGTTTCAAACTGCATTTTACTTTCCTTAATAAAATCATGCAAGAAATACCTATGAAATACTTCTTTTATATTCTGTATTCTTAAAGCCTCTAGGCACATTGTATGTTTGCCTTTATAAGAGTCCTAGTAGGTAAAGAAACTGTAAACACATATATAAAGAAAGGAGTTGATAGGTGCTGTGATGCAAAGATGGCCCAAAGATGTGAGGCATGAAAGAAGAGGGCAATAAGGAGAACTTTTTAAAGGTCGGCATACTAGGACATATGAAGGAAAATAACATGAAATGAAGACAAAAACAAAAGTTGAAGCCCTATCTTCAAGACTCAAGATAGACAGAGACAAGAGTACGATTTTCTTCTAATGAGAATTCTTAAAAGGTTTCATCTAGCTTACATTTTTTAAAATTAACCTAGGTTTCTGGAATGAAGACAAACACTAGAAGTAGAAAATCAGGTCAGAAATAAAAGGTAGAGAATATAAGGAAGCAGATAATGGTGGGTGGAGGAGAAGGGAAAGGGTTTGGGGAAGAAGACAAGCTGAACCAGGATTGAATTAAAAATCCAATTACCAGGACATGGTAGCTGAAAGGATGTGAGTGTTGAAAGGAATTCAAGATCACAGCTAGATTTAACACTTGGGTGGACGCTGTTGCCACTCACTCTGATGGCAAGTGGACAGGACCAGGACTTTATGAGTGGACAAGCAGAAAATTTGTTCTATTTCAAGCAAGTTATTTCCTTTGTCATTTCATAAAGAATCTCTGCCGTATTTTGAATCTATAAGATTTTCATCTATAACAGGAAAGATCCAGGTTTTACAAATTGATATCTCCTCTGGAGTTATGCAAAATGTGAAAAGTTCTGAACACATGTATACATTCACCTACCAACATGACATACAAAATGTATTTGTTGTGTTCAAATGGAGCTAAATACTACTTGAAACACAAAGTTTGACTGGATCATCAAAACAGTGCTTTAGGTTAACAGAAAACAAATGTGTAATTAATGCCCTGTGATGTCAAGGGCAGTGTTTCACAGGTTGAAGTTTGTCATTCATAAAAAATCACTCCCATAATGAGTGGACTGTTGTGAGGTTGATATTAGACAAGAGGAAACTTCTTGGAATTTTTCTTTGTTGTTTTGTCTGTCTCTAATCTTCATTCAGGACTATTTTGAAAACATTTGCCTCCAAAAATCTAATTCTGGTTGCTCTGAGCCACATAGTAAAATATCCCCAAACCTTGAAAATCTGAAGAGGACATCATTTGTTACATTTCTCTGTCCTTTCTTCCTATCAGAACTGTAATTCTAAAATGGGATGGTTGTCTTTCATCTTATTTATGTATAGAGGCTGTATTGAAGATGTACACTTAGAGCTACGCATCTCACACTTATTCTCTGCATTTTGCTAGTTGTAGAAGTCTATAGCAGTCTCCATCTTTTGCAAATAGAAGCTTCTCTGAAGAGTGATGAGAGGTATACTTGTCTGTAAATTTGAGGATATATATTAAGAATACAGTAATAAATTACACTGGTCTAGGGAGGTGGTAAAAAGTAGGTTTTACTTTAGGATCTATGACCTCTCCAGCTATGTGTATTTGTCTACACTTATAGTACCATACATAAGTTCCTTCCCATTTAAAGGGCTTTAATTCCAATTAGATAGCTGTTGATTAGCCTCAAAATAAACATGCCACTGCTGCACCAATATCAGTAATTTGCTGGGCCATATGTTATTTTTTAGGCTTTATAGATGTATCTCTCAACTCTCAAATTTCCTTATGCAGCAAATAGTAACTAACACAGAAACCCACAACTGGCCAATGTGCAGAGAACAAAAAGCTACAGAGTGCTTATCCCTGAATAGGCTACATCTACTTCAAACTTCTACATCCAAAGGTTCATGGATCATTGTATAGGAGGGGCTGGAAAGACTGTAAGAGCCAAAGGTGGTGGATGATCATGAGGAGACAGAATTTTCCAGATAGCTGGCCAGTTACACAAACAAGTTCACAGCAATGGTGATAGTGTGCACAAGTCCATGCAAGCTCAAACCAGACAAAATCACAGCATAGACATGGTGAAGTGGGTAAGGAATTGCAACCCAACCTAAGGAACTCTCAACAACTGGTGGCTGCTGGGAGATAGGGAGAAAGTCTCTTATGGTGATGGGACTTGGTGGGTTCACCAAGCTCCAGTGGATGGATGCATACTGAAGGATATTCATGAAAATAAATCAGGCTTTATAGGCTATTTTATATACACTAGAGAGTTGGGAATTTTCAAAGGGTCTGACTCAGCAAAGGAGATTTGATGTATCTTTTTCTAATTTCAAAATCATGAGAATATTAATGGAAATAATAACCACAAGAAATATTGTGTGGTGAAATAGAAAAAGAAAACTTTTGTTTCCTTTCTCTAAAGCAGTAGAATCTTATGAAGAGAAAATGATTAAAGCAGAGTTATAAAATATTCATATTCTTCTGCATGTTCAAAATGATACACAGAAAGCATATCTGTTTTTAAGAATAAGAAATTTAAGGGGTGGAGAGATGGCTCAGCAGTTAAGAGAACTGGCTGCTCTTGTAGAGGACCTGGGTTCAGTTCCCAGAACCCACATGTCAGCTAACAAACTGTCTAACTCCAGTATCAGGGTATCTGATGCTTTCTTCTGATCTCTGAGAGAACATTGCTTGATAGGGATGTATTTACATGTAGGCAGTTAATACACTCATATACATAAGAATAAAAATAATAAATAAAGGGGGAGGGCATCTAAATTTGATAAGAACTGTTGCATGAAATTACAAAATCTCAGTAAAAAAATCTATTAAAAAATCTGAAAAAGTAGAAAAACAAACAATTTTTTTTTAAAAAAAGAAGTAGAAATTTAACTCAGCAATATTTTTGGGCCCATGATCATTATCTGGTAAAGTTTAGTTGGTTAGCAAGGTTCATATCAGATAAAAAAATACATCAATGTCATAATTCCAAACAGATACTAATACAATTAGACAATTAGAGAGGAAAAGGTGAAGAAAATTTGGAAAAATACAAAGGAGAGAGAGAGAGAGAGAGAGAGAGAGAGAGAGAGAATATTGTATAAGGCTGACCTGTAGCAAACTGAAGCAGAAGGTTAAGAAAGAGAAAGGAAATGTTTATGCATGTGACCAATGAGATGGATGTAACAATAGAAAACGAGTCCACTCAGTTTTCAAAAGTGACTTGAAAACATGAAGAAAAATAACTTAAAGAAAGACTTTAATGTCGCAGAACAACAATCTGTTGGAAATAGGTGGTGATGAGCTTCAGAAGAAGCATCACAAAACTGTTGTTGTGGTCAGAAAGCCATGGAAAAAACATACTGCTTCTTTAAGATCCAAGGAGAAGACAGCAAAGAGAGAGACCAAGAGTAGATCTGGACCAGAACCCTGAATAGACACTCAAAGTGACTATAAAATGAACACTGGCTTACATATAGTTTATCAGTTTGAAGTTGTTCATACATAATTGTTCATAATTAGTTGTTCATAATTAGTTCAATATACAGAATGAAAGCTTAAATGTTGAAAAGAAACAGTTGCAGGAAGTAATGCAGAAGAGTTGAACGTAGCAATATTCCATTTCAGGGCGCATAGTATTGAGTAATTTGATGACTTCATCAACTTTTGATCATCTACAATTGTGCTGGTAGTGTTGTTTTGTTTTGTTTTTAAATTTTGCAATAGACTTGCATTCTAATTGGAAAGAGAGCCTACAGAGACATGCAAAATAAGAGACAATAAGTTTTTTGATTTTGGTTGAATACATCAAAATATTTTAAAAGATAAGTATATGTAATTAGCAACTATGGCTTAACTATCTTGAAAATTTCCATGAATTTAACGGCAGGCAGTATTGCCACAAATATTAGGTGATATGTTTCATGCAACTGACTATGCAAAGTAATGCTTTGTAAGATTAGATCTCAAAGTACAGTTTCTGTTTCCATCACTTTTATAAATTATAACTATATGTATTACTTCAAGTCTACAGTATTTTTTCATATTTTTGAGAATTTCATACATGAGCATTGTTTTTGTATTGTTTCCATCCCTCCCAGTCTCCTACCAGATCCTCACATATCCTCCCCATTCCTTCTCTTCTTTTTTTTATACGTATAAAATGCACTCAATCCCAGTAACTGATGCTCATGAGTGCCTGTGTTTAGGGCTGTCCATTTGGGAGTAGGTAACCACTCAGGGAGCTAGTCCCTGGAGCAAAATGATTCTCCCTCCCTCAGCATCCTTGACTGCCTGTGGCTCTTCACTTTGATGTGGGACCTGTGCCATTCCACCTGTCCACCTTGCCATTTCAACTTGTTGATCTCACTAGACTTTCAGACTGTGGAGATTCACTATCTCGCTACAGTGCCTTAACTAGCTGCAAGCATCTTGTTCCTCTGCATTTACATTCTTTCCAACCCCCTTCTGAAATGTTCCCCAAGACTTGGGTATAGAGGTTGCATTGTAGATGTGTCACTAAGGGTTGGGCACCTGACAGTCACATGTTCTTGAGTTGGACCAACTCTGGGAACTGGTAATATCACCATCTATTTCGAAGGCTCTTTTTATGAGTGGTAAAAGATACCCTTGTCTGAAAACATAAGGATTGGTATTATGTTGCTCTAGGGAAGTGACATAGGTAGGTTCTTCTCTATTGTCTATGACCTCTCCAACCTTTTGTATTTGGATATGTTTACAGTAGCACCCATGATTTCCCTTTCATTGAGTGGACCTTATGTCCAATAACACAGCTGCTGTTTGCAGGAAAATAAAATGCCATTACAGCACCCATAGAGATAGTTTGCTGATCTGATCATTTTTGAGATTTGTAGATAAAGACTACAAGATTTTAAACACTGGCAGTCAAGTGTAGAATCTGGAGCCTACTGGAAAAGTGCTTCCTTGGTTAAAAGAGGGAAGGAGCACTCTATTTTCAGATTAGATGAGAACCATCATTAATAGTATGAGAATGGCCAAACACACCACCATGATATCTTCCTTAATGGAAAAACCTAAATAATGTCCTAGGGCACGAAGCGTTTCACACACAGCCTTTAAGAAATGAGTGAAATGGTTGTAATGACTCCTCATACAAACACAAGAACATTAACTATCAATGCTAAGTTGACAATGATTATATGAGACTGTAGAAAATTATTAATTCATTACATCTTCCTTAGGAGGGATACATTATCAAAAACAAGTTATAGAAGAAAATCATGTTCAAAACTTAGAAAACAATCTTTCTTTTACTAGGAATATTCTAACTATTAGGATTTGATCACGAGAAAAATTATCCTTTATTTTCTGCTTATAATTTACAGAAATATTTTCCTAAATAAATAGCAATTATACTGTAATTATGTTTGAGGTAAGCCATGACTGAGGAAGATAGGTTTCTTTAAATAACTTATTTTTTTAATGAATTATTTTTAGAACAGGAGGAGAAGGAGAAGGAGGAAGAGGGTGAGGAGCAAGAGTATGGATTCTCAGTATGGATTATCAGTTAAATTCCCAGCTAATTCATTCATATGTTACCCTTTATAAAACTCATAAATAATTGCTTTCACCCACTGCTGCTCTTTGATTTTATGATTGATGCACAATCATTCCAACTTTATTGACAAAATTTGATTAAGACCAAAATGCACAGAATTTCTTTATAAACCAAATGTTAAAATCTCTTGACTGAAATTTCACAAAGCCTAATAACCACAACAACTGGCACAGCAAATTCTATTGGTGCAGCAGTGGCACTTTTACCTAAGGAGTAATCAACAGCTATCTACTGGAGGGAACTCATGGATGGCACTGTAAGTACAACCAAATACACATAGTTGGACATATAGATTATAGAGAAAACCCTAACTTTGCCAAATTTCTAGACAAATGAGATTTTTTACTGTATGCTAAATATGGATCCTTATATTTACTGACAAGTAAACCATATATCATATATCATTCATCAAAGAAGCTTCTTTTTGAAACAGATGGAGGCTATTACAGAGTTCCACAACTGGTCATACACAGAGAATATATGTCTGATAGATGCCCAGCCCTAAGTGAAACATCTACAGTGGACCCTCCACACCCAAGGCTCATTGAACATAGCAGAAGAGTAGGTAGAGAGAATACTAATACATTCCTTAACTCTTACCAGCGAAGCCTCATTATACAACAGAATGTGATGCATGCAGGCCACAACTGGCTACATTTTAGAAAATAGTGCATGTCTCTGGATTGGACTCCTTTATTTAATCTCACCCACCCACTGCTAAGGGACCATTGCAGAAGAAGGGACAAAAAGATTGTAAGAGCCAGGGTTGTTGCATGAACATAAGGAAACAGGCTTTCAGGCCATTGGGAACTTGCTCACATAAACTTGCAACGATGCTGATAACATGCACAAGACCCATGCCAACTCAATCAGATAAAAACCCAGCATAGAATGAGGGAAATGGACAGCAAGCCCTAGGCCCAGCCTAGAAACTATTAATAACTGAGTATTGTTGAGAGAGAGAGAATAGATCTTCTTTGAGATCTCTAGATAGGCTCGCTGGACTCCAATGGATGAACTTGCAGCAGAGGAAACCTGGGGACAAATGCTTGACCAGATAGAACTTAACATGTATGACAGAATGCATGAAATTCGGGGGGGGGGGCGAATGGGAGGGTGTGGATGAGGAGGGTAGGTCTAAATATTATTGAATTCTATAATATAAAATACACAAAAACTCAATAAAATAAATTTAAAAAAACTTTTTAAAAATATTGATAGATTAGCTTCTGTAAATTTGAATCTGTAAATTCTCTGACTCACAGCAGTAGACCACTGGTACATTATTTTACTGTGTGTAGATGCCTTTCACAGACTTCTGAGCAAGCATCTTAATATATGACCAAATTACTCAGTGTCTAAACCAAAAAGGGGGATTCGGGATGAAACAAAATGTGTTTGATGCTTCCATATGCAAATTGCATAGGAGAAGTATGGAGTAGGCATTGCCATCCTCTTAGCTGCATAATTCTCATAGGAATTGTGTTTATTTTTTAAATTTTTATTTATTATTTTTATTTTATGTGTATGTGTGTATTGCCTGCATGTAGGTAAATGCACCTGTTTTGTGCAATGCCCCCAGAAGTCAGAAGAGGCTGTTGGATCCCCTGGGACTGAAGTTACAGGCAGTTGTTAGCTGCCATGTGGGTGCTGGGATCCGAACCCGGGTCTTCTGCAAGAACACTGTTCTTAACCACTGAGCCATCTCTCCAGCCCCATGTTTATTATTTTTATGGCAAAGAACTTAAGGTTTAAATTAGAACATACATGAGTTTTATCCAATGTCACATAACTGGAATAAAAGAATTTGGTTATCGACATATTGGTCTGATATTAAAACTCCTGCTTCTATTTTTATATCATACTGCCTTTAATTTTGGATTAATTCTGAGCAGCCAGAACCTTGATTAGGAAATCAAGACTGTTCAATTTTAAGCTGGAATTGCTTTGGGAGGAGCCAAGAGAGTTTGCATAGCATTTCTTCCTTTAATGATATCTGTTTGCAATAATTATTTTAATGTCTAAAAAATACTGCTTATACGAGTTGCTAATTTTACAGCTTCTTATATTCATTGATTCCTTTCAGTCTCATAATATTGCTGACAGTAAATAGAAGTTTTGCCTAGCTAAGGAGGAACATGGCACCAACTAAAAGATCAGAACACACAGAGTCCTAAATTTTGGCATGTCATTCAAGATATCATGCTTCTTCGTAATATAGGCAATAATAAAATGATTTATTTAAAATTTATAAAAACACTACCCATCATTTTCATCTTACCAGGTTTAAAATCTATTTACAAAAAGATCAACTTAAAGACAGCATGAGTTTAATTCAATTCTTTTTTATATGATTCATTTTTAATTATCTTGGGCTGAAGGAAGGGTGATATTAATTCAAAGGTCTTTGAAAATAAATAAGAATTAACCCTATCTTATTTTCTAGTCACCCATACATCAATGGAAATGCTGTGTATGCCAAAGATAAATATGGCATGTTTGACATTTGGAACATCCTTAGAGAGGCATTGATTTATAATTCAGATCACATAGCGTTTTTGATTTCTCCCACTTGCCCATGCCCTTTCTCTATCCCTTCCCCACAAAATAAAACACAAAGGCTTTATCTGCAATGGATGGAAAGAAACCCAGGAATCTGTGCAGAGACTATCCATCACATTTCTCTCTTAATTGAATGACACCAGAATGAGATCGATAAAATGTAACAAGAGACAGCTTTGCATTTCCACACTCACTTATTCCCCCCTCTCCATTACTCTCAGCCACCACCGTGACCAGAAAGCCCAAGTGAAGAACACGAACCCTGCTGCCAGACAAGCTGTTCAGATATGAATAAACTTGTCAGGGAAACAACAAAACTTATCAATGTTGGAAAGTAAATGTGGGGACAAAAGATCATTAAATGTATTGAATAGTCTCCCTTAAAAAAGCAATTTCATAGATAGAGTCTCACTCCAAATAACTCTATCCAATGAAATATTTCAGTTAAATAATCTCAGAGCTCTCCCTATGTCCCCAAGATTTCTTGAGACCACATCAGTGACTGGTTCAAATACAGCTGGCGTGACACCTCAGCTCAAACCTGCGAGTCTCACAATAAATATAATAAATATAGGGTAGCTGTAATATGCCTATATCCAAGGTTCCTGAGATTCCCAATGCATTATTGATAACCTCATTACTCTGTTAAAAGCAAAAGCTGACATTGTTTTAATCTCAGCCTTCTCCTGAAGAGCACTGGCTTTGCCTGGGAATCGATCACAGGAAGAAGTAAAGCAAAGAGCAGAACTGCTGATGTAAAAATCAGCATTAAGAATCGCCTGTGTTCACTGAGTGTGTTAACCAAAGTCACATGCCCAGTTTCAGTGTTTATATGTCCTTGACAGTTTACATTGTGGTCGTATTCCAGGCTATATGCCCTAATAATTCTTTTAACACTCTACATCTTGAGATTGTTATGTTATTCCTGGAAAAAAATATTTGTATTCTATCTAAAATAAAAATAAAGCTTGAAGGTAGTTTTTCAAATGGGGTCATTTGCCTTCTTGCTGGTACAGTGTTCTGTATTATTTTGAAATTAAAATAGATATACATGATTTCCCTCCTTTGTGTAGCATTTTTCACTGGAATAATGTGAATCTACAGAGATATTCTACATAATTGTATATATTGTATTTTAACTAACAATATAAAACATCATTAAAGTCTATCTTCTTTCTAAAATTTAGATATTGTAAATAAGTCTGAAATTTGATATACTGAATATGATAAAATATAAATTACATATCTTACCACAGTAACTCATAGATAGAATTAGAGAGTAAAATTTGATTTAGGGTATGAATATTTTCTGTGTTTATATTGGAGATAAAAATCTTAAATACTATGTTTGCTATTAAAAATAAAAGAACACTATTTTCTTAGATGGTAGATAGCTATGTAACTTGCAAAGCAATCACTGGTTTCAGGTTACTGTATTCTACGAGCAAATAAGCTTGGAATTCAATTATTATTTATGAATAAATCAGCTGATCACATAGCTCAAAGGACAAATCACAATTTGGTTTCATCTGTAGGCAGTGGCCACCTGAAGCAGAAGTTAGTGGCTGCCTGCCCAGGTGAGACACATGGCATTAAGGGATCCGTTTCATCTGCCTTTTACTTGCCGTGGCCTGAATTTGATGTCACATAAATTTTCTCAAGTGACAAATCGAAATATTGCCTAAGACAGGATTAAAGCCCCAGATAATATGGTGGTTTGATGTAGGTTTCTTAATAAAAGGAATAGTATGAGACTTTTCCCAAGACCCCTAAACCTTGTAACAGACAACAAACTCTTAGTGCGTTGTTGAATGCATCAACACTGAAGTCTACCAAGCTTTTGACCTTGTTTAACTCTGATTTGTTCTTTTTATAGTCATTGCCCACTTTTTCTAGGGCTGCAGGAGCTTAAACCCTGGGTAAGGCAAGTTTCACAGAATATGGAACTAATTTGTGGAACATAAATAAACCTAGCTTGGAATAAATACACCTACCTCTTATCTGGTATGTTCTGCACATTGATTTAGTTGGTGGACAGTCTTTAGCAGTTTGAGGGTGAGGCTGTTTCTTTTCATACAGAAGAACATCACTGGGTAAAAGTATGACACCAGAGTTTGGTGACACTGGAGTGGGGTCTGCTTTGAATATTCACTTCAGACTTGGGAAGTTGATAAACCTAAGCATGCCATGCAGGTCGGAGCTGGTTTGTACTCCCACAAAGAACATCACTTCTGCTTTGGGGGTGGCTACTGTTGATATTAGTACATGTGGATTGTTCTTAATGTTTAAAATGAGACTATGGCTAATTAGGGGTGTTGGCAGTGTCATCTCATGAAGAAACTGATTATAATTATAAAAGACTTCTGGGGTCAATACAGTCAAATACACTTGCTGCAACTTGTGCTAGCTCCAGTGGTGTCTCTATGGTTGTCAAGTACAATTATATGAGAAGCAGCTTGGCTATTTTTTTCCTTCCTATGGGATTCAGATGCCCGTGGATGTGGACCACAGTTTCAACATGCTCCTATATGCATTCTTACATTTTGCTGGAATAGGTCAAATATTCAAGAAAGCAAACTTTATTTTATTGTACTCTTGAGAGTTTAATATGGCTGTTGCAAACAGAAAATTTATATTTTCCAAGTGACTTGAATAATACTTTATCCCTCTGAAAATTAGCAACATTTTCCAGCTTGTTCATTTTTCACAGTCTATATATTTGAAAATGACAAAATAAAACACAAGAACACATTTATAGGCACACCAATTAGATGAGAAAGGATGAAACTGGAATTTACACTTAAGAATTAATTTTCTAGAATGCCCACACAAAAGAAAGAGAAGAAAAATAACCTTTGTATAGTCTTATGGAGTAACCTATTGAAATGCCACAGCTCAACATAGTTTATGTTTAAGTCTTGTTCTTTCAAGAGTATTCTCCACTTCGGAGATGCACACTTACTACAACATGCTACAAAAGAGCCTGAATGGCCATTCAAATAACTGTTGTAATCAAAAGATTCTTTTTCTGAGAGAATGACTATAGATTTTTATACTTAGTTTTGCTTTGCTGCGGGCATTCTCCAATGACAGATGATTTTCATTTGTGCCCCCACCCCCACTCCCAAGACTGGAAGCTATTGAGTTGCTCTGGTTTTGTACAGTTTAGAACAATCCTGCAACAATAAAACATTTCAATTCTGTGCAAAAGGTGAAGCATTCCATTTGAAGTTTTTCTTGAACAGGAAAAAGAAAATAAAGGAAATGGGTTGACAGCTTTAGAAAATTCAAATAATTGCACTTGCCAAGATACGTATTTCATGCGTTTTCACTAATTTCAGATTTGGTATGTGTTTTCATGCTAACAATGCATGCTTTCAATTTCAAAGTTCATTTTCTCCTTACTCAAACCAATCTTCACCTTTTAATAGGCAATTATTTTCTTAATCGCTTCATAAAAATCTTTTCTTCAGGATAACTGTGAAACAGTTCCAAGTTATCCATTACGGATGCGTTTGAAACAAACTGAGCAGGTTGTGAACTGCAAATTGGCATTTGATTGGTACAAAATCTTCCACAATAAGGAAATGCAGCAAGAGAACTTTGCTTTCCAGTGTTGGAAACTTTTCTAACTGATAAATTCATAAAAATCACAGGGGAATCAGTGAAGAGTTCTCTTAAAACACAAAATGAGTAAAATGCATTGTCTGTGAGAGCTTCAACAGGCTACAAATGACTGTAATATGCTCTACAACTGGCATTTGCCTCAACTTCAAAATGCAGAAATCTTCATTCCTTCACTTTAAAACTTATACTCTTTAAATTAGTGATTCACTCTTTTACTAGAATGAAAGCAAATATATAAAATCAAAAGTTCTGACTTCACCTATTTTGATATATTTTATGTGAAGCAGAGTGCTCCACAATTTATTTTCATGTGAGAAAAACAAACATTAAAAAGCAGAAAAGCAAGAGGCAATGATATGCTATGCTGTATTTTAAGAGAATCACATTAATCATCAGGAAAAGAGTAGAACAGTCCTATTCCTCCCTATGCTCTATCACGAAAGCTTTTAGTGAACTTAACTTTGGTAGTGTTTACACAAACACAATAATGAAAATGTACACAGCCACACAGTGGAAATTTGGAATTATGACATTTTAAAACTTGATTCCAGTAGGATTCCTTTTAAGAATCAGTTGCTATTTCAGGAAACCAACAAAACCCATCACAAAGTCCTCCTTATACCTCCGTGCTTAAAAGTTAATTTATGATAGACTGCTTAAAAGACTTGCTTAATTAATAGAAGCATTTTATCTCATAGATTTCTTTAAAAGATGAATTTGATATTATCTATTACCCACTCGATATAGAAGGTAAAATATAGAACATGACTGAGCCAACACTGCACAGATCCTAATTAGTATCATGCTATAGAGAAACAATGCAGTGATTTTGTCCCCAATTACTGACAATTAGCCTAAGTACAACACTTAATTTCATGGAAATAAAGCCACTATCAAATGAAAGAAACACACCCGATCATAATGAATGACATTTGCCTGCATTCCTTGGCCAATTATTCAATAATGAACCATAAAAGTTTGAAACAACGTGAACACCTAAACACATACAAAGCTCAAGTTTGTATATTTTAACTTTCTAATTTTTTGAGCATCTATGGAAATCAATTCAGTGCTAGATTGAAGTATGTCCAGTTTTATTGTTTAAACTTAAAGATACTACATTCTCAGGCTATATGTTTGCTAAACAATAAAAACAATAAATCTAGTATAGATTGAACTCTTGTCTTGATTTCCATGCTTCTGGATATGATGAACTGTCAATAGATGATAGAAGAGCAATGCTAAAAGTTCCTATCTCCCTTGGCTCCTTTATCTCACTGAAATGTTTCTTCCACTTGCATCTTCTTCCTCCCCCCACCCCCAAGGTAACTGGTTTTGGCTCTTGAGCACAGCAATGACCAAACTTCTGACCTCACATTAGTTTTCAACAATCTTTCACCCTGCCACAAGTTACAGAGCTTCAGGGTCAAGATGCATCACAATGTCAAACCTAGCTTTAAAATATTTCCCTGACTTCTGCTCAAGTTAGAAAAGATACATTTGGCAAGGTAACTACCCAAAGACAGAGTCAAGATAATTTGAGGCCAGTGACTTCTAACTTCAGAAAATGAACCCTCATTAAATTTCCAGCTCCAACAACTTGAGAAAATAAAACTGAAAACCTAACAAAACATGTCTGTTGGCCACTGCTTAAGGGACAGTGCATGGATTTGAAAACTGCAGGCACACAAACAAACATTTTAGATGTTTTTGGCTGCATACAGATAAGATCCTCTCTGGGGAGCGGCTAGAAACTGCTGGGCCCCTTTGTGCGGACTCCTGGAATGTGCTTGCTTTTCATTTCTTTCTTTGTGTCTGGCACCCTGGCCTCTCAGGCAGTGTCTTAAGCCATGCAGGGTCAGGGCAAACAGAGAAGCGCATTCATGGACAGATCAAGTTTATGTGAGAATCTGCTCCTCCACTGCCCTCCATCTCCATATGAATCGTTAATAAAATCAGGGCCTGAAAGCTCACCACCCCAACAGTGGGGAAGTCATGCCGAGAATCCTCTGGTTCAGAAAAAAACAAGATTTCTTTATCTTTTTCATCCTTCGCCAGCATTCGTGGGAATTCTGTCACGTAACTCCTTCTGCAGTAACCCTCACCGCCCCCTCCCCGCTCCCCCCGCCCCAACACGCCGCTCCTCCCCTTGGCAACTTTCTAGATGCACCTGATCATCAGGAAAAGCAGGAAGCACAAAGACAAAAGAAGCATTCCAATACACTCAGCAATCCACCAGAACGTGAACTCTGCCTCACAAGGCTTTGCTGCTGCAAAACCCACCAGGCAATATCAATGCTTAAATTTTCTGTTTGAGTCAAATAGCTGGAAAGACTTTCCCACAGTTTTAAACGACACCGCATGAACTAAGAGAGGCACAGATATAATAAAAGGTCACATATAACGCGAAGAACAGAGTCCTACCCTAATTAACTTGATATCTCCATACAAATACTGGACAGGAACAAGCCACAATGCGTGTCGCAGGCAATCGCGTGTGTTATCTTCTAACCTTGCTACAGCCTAGCTGGGCCTCTTGTTTCCTCTGCATTTGCTCCTTGCAAACTGTTTTAATATCGAACGCTTTTCAGAGGGATGGGCTGATGAACGAAAACATGGATTTCCTGTTTGCCCTTTAAGGTGGGTTAAAGGGGTGCAGGCAATCAATTACAGAACAAAAGAACAACAACAAAAATGATTTAACCTACAGAGTGGTTGTGTTACACCCTGCAGTCTATTTTTTAAGCTAAATGCTTCATTTATATTTGCCCTGTCAGGAACAGTAAAAAGTATATATTTTATTTAAAAATTTGCCCAGTAGCTCCTTAAGGAAACCTACTATTTTCACCTGAAAAAGAAATAAATATGCTTGAATTCGATTCTAAATTGACAAAGTTTGAAATTTCATCTACATTTAGACATCAGATTTTTCAGATTGCATTAACATACTATGGTCTATTTTCAGGATAAACAGTTAATTTTCTACTGTAATTAGCATCCTGGTTATATTAAGTTAACATTTCCCCAGGATATTTTAGAAAATAAAATCACTGTAAGGGTTAAGCTCTGTATATAACTAGTTTCAAGTTGCCTTTCATTAAAATTTTCTTTTCTGTTAGCTTCATTTGTCAAATAAAGTTGAATTCTGCTTAAAGGTAATGGTTTTCTAGATAAATTTGATTTGACCACAATCTAATACCTCTATTTCCATATATCTAGAAATCCTCTTAAATTATATATAAGGAGTTAGAAATATACACAAATTCCCTCACACATATCCCTTCACAAAAAAAGAAACAAACCAAATGCAATATATAATAACTTCATTAACACTTAGGCAAGAAAATTATATAAACTTATTATTTAAATTTATGCACAATAAAATTTCTAACATAATTAGCAAATTCCTTTGCAATATAAACATAGGCATCATTTGTAGTGTAAGAATCATAGTCTCAGTTGCTCAAAGTATCATTTGCTCAAAGAATTTCTACCCCAAAATTTAATTGACAGAAGTTTGAGAAAGTTTCTAAATATAGCTAAGTATAGTTTTATACTAAACATCACATTGTCTCATAATAGTCTCTTAAAATTTATACAATCATATAATGAAGCTTAGAAATACATTTCTACAATTCAGTATCATTATTTAATGGAGATGGAAATTGTTATTATAAATAATATATATTACATAGCTTCTAGAGCACAGAAATCCGAATAGTTCTTGAAATATACACAAGCTAAATTAATTTCTAAATATATAACCTCAGTCGATGATTAGTAAGAACATAGTTGTAAATTTATATAAATATGTAAAGATCTATTTTAAGAAATAGAATGGTTTCATGGTAATACATCTAATATTAACTAGAGTTATAGGGAAAATAATTCATATTCATAAGAATGTGTTACTGCATTCTATCAACTCAAGACTCAAAGCTGATAGCTTAATTCATCAACTGCCATAATATTAATAGTCACAATATTTTAGCACAGAATCAAGTCTTATTGGGATAGGTATTTTGTGAGAAAAGGAAATTAATTTTTGGTCAATTCTTCCTAACAGTTCACTTTTCAAAATACAACACAGGGCTCTCGAGTGGTGTTGCTTGCTCCCACTTTCTTCTCTGGTGAACCACAAAGAGAAGACCCAGAAGTCCAGATTATTGTGGACAGATTTGCTAGGTTCCTTGAAATTTTATATGATGAAGCTTTGATTCCTAGTGTGAGCAAGATTAGGAAAGGTGAATCTATAGGGGTAATTAAGATTAAATAAGATTTTAAGGGTGGGACGCTGATCCAGTTGTATGAGAGTTGTTAGACATCAGAGAGCTGTGGCTTTTCTTTAAACTCACATTAGCAGAAAAAAGGTAATATAAGGAGAAAGTGACTGTCTACCACCCAGGAAGAGAGGGCTCATTGTGAAGCAAAAGGCTTAATTATGGACTTCTAGTTTCAGAATAGTAAAAAATACCACCCAGCATGTAGTATGTTGTATATCAACACAGGATGGCAAATATTAACACATGTTAAAATCAGTAATAACAATAGCATGCTGAAATGAATCTACATCTACATTATGAAGGGATTTCTGGTTTGTTTGTTTTTTTTTTCTTTTTCCTGGAGAGCTAGGTAAAGGGAGTAAAAACCTTGTTTTGAATTGCTACTGATGATATAAAATAAGAACCTGCAACCTGCTTCTTGGGCAAGTTGTGCATTTGTCTTTAACCAGAATTTGTATAACTAAATCTGAGAGTAGATGGTTAATTTTACATATAGTCACTTCCCTTCAAAGTAGCTGATTGAAAAGAAAAACAACTCTACGGTGTAACAATAAAGTGCCTAGATTTGGAAATATAGGTTTAATAACTTGCTCTTGGGCTTTACATCTGAGACTTAGTCTCTCAAGCTGTGTAATGAGAATGACATCACTGATATCAAATGATTTTAAATTACAGGAGCTGCAAGCAAAGAGCTATAATTCTTGATCATAATTCTGAATAAATTGTCTTTATAATTATACTTCTCTAATCTCCCTAAATTCTTTTCCATTGAATGAAACCACCAACATAAATATATTTGGGGTCAGATAACTTAAATGCCTTCTTGGATGATATATACAGAGTGATTTTCTAAAAAATAATTTTTCTGAAAATTTCATTAAAAATCACAACAAGTAATAGCATTATTTTGTGGCTATACTTTTACCAATTAAGAGCATGGACTTTTCTTGCAGGACTCTGGTTTGGTTCCTACCACCCACCTTGTGGTTAACAATAGTCTGAAGCTCCATTTCCAGGGGATCTGACACCCTCTTTTGGTCTCCATAGGCACTGCACACATGTAGTACATTTACATTCATGCAAGCAAAATACTTATACACATTAAATAGATAAATAATAAAAACATACCAATTAAATAATAGGTACATAGATACATAGATGATAGATACATAGGTAGATAGATGATAGATATATAGATGATAGATGATAGATAGATAGACAGATAGACAGATAGACAGATAGATAGAGATAGATGATAGATGATAGATAGATAGATAGATAGATAGATAGATAGATAGATAGATAGATAGATAGATAGATAAATTATTTAAGTAATATTTTAACCCAATGCTGAGATGTTGCTTAGGACTGTATGATTAATCATAGAGTTCTTTAAAAGTGGCTGATATGAAAACCACTTATCATCACATCACAAAAGATATTTGTGTGTGGGGGGGTAGAGGGATGGCACAGTAGTTAAGAACACTGGCTGTTCTTGCATAAGACCTGGGTTTGAATCCCAGTACCCACATGGCAGCTAACAACTGTCTGTAAATTTAGTTCCAGGTATCTGATGGCCTCTTTTGTCCTCTGTGGGCATTTCACCACATGGGTGCACTTATATACATACCGGCAATACATGCATACATGTAAAACAAAAATAATTTTTTTAAAGATATTTGTGTGTATACACTTGGCTTTTACCCTCCCTCCTTTTACAGCTTATAGTAAAGATTACATGTCTTAGTTGGTATTCTCTTGCTTTATTCTCTTGTAGACATTCCTTTTTCTTTTCTCTTTTTAAGGCTCTTTCAAAAATGTTAGTATCTGGGAAGAGATTCACCTATTAAAGATAGATAGATAGGATGTATAGAAAGCCAAAGGAAGTAAAAACAATAGCATGGGGTTCTGGGATTATGGAATGGGGTTCCAAGATTACATTGCAATTTAATAGCTGATTGACAATGGACAAATTAATCCTTCTTCTGGGTTTTCTCATCTGTCATTTAGGCCTAATCACAAAGAATTACAGTAAGAATTGAGTTAATGTACGCTTATCAATGCGCACTACATTTGCATGCATAGGAAATATTAGCCATTCAGTATATACTCAAATTCTGTATCAGGAGGTATAACTAAGGATGTTTGAAAAAGAAAGATGGAAACTTCCAATTTTAGAAGCATATATATTTGGGTTTCCAAATAAAATATTCAGTGTCAGATTTGGAATATATCCCTTGGAGTGGTTGGTAAAGGGTGTCCCAGAGACCTCCAAGCATTACAGACTATTGTTTTCTTTATGTTATTGCCATTGCTTTTCATTGTCCACTAGAACTTAGCAGTAAGACCCTATTGCTGAAGATATCACACGCTTGGTAAAAGGACATGAAATCAAGTTGGTATTGAACAGAAAGCTTCCTCCTTACTGGATAACTTTCATGGTACCAGAAGTTGCTGTACTGGAGCTAGCAGAAAAAAGTCATCAGTAATCTTACTAATCTGCAAACTCTGTGAACTGCAATAATGACAGACATGGAACAAGAGATGCCCATGGGTGCAGAGGTGGCATGAATGTTATGAGTGTAAACAATTGCTTTCTGATTGGATGTAAGATCCATTTCACAGGAGGAAACATGCCTGGTACTTTCAATCTGGATAAGAAAGGACAGTTGGGGAGGTTCAAGGATCCCAGGGATGCATAATGCTATCACTATGCAAATGGACACAGTATCAACTGTCCTGTAATTTGTGTCTTTGTTACCAATAGAGAATTTTCTTTCTATAGTGGACAGTGGTTTATGCAAAAACTCACAGTGAGCAAAGTGCAAAGAATGTCAGCGGAATACTCAAGCACAGATGCCTCATCTGTATCAACCTCTCGACCATGGCTTCTGAGTCACTGTAATAGGGGAGGTGGAAAGATTTTAAGAACCTGAGGACAGGAAAGACTGAAGTAAAACATTGTCTGCTGCAAATGTCAGAACCACTGTACTCATGAACTCACAGCACTTATGGCTGCCTGCACAAGACCTGTAAAAGATCAAACCAGTCAACATTTTACCATGGACAAGGAAGGGATCACAAGCCCCCACCCCTCCTTCAGGAATTATTAATAATTGATGGCTTCTGGGAGAAGCAAAGTTAGTCTTCCTTAAAAGTATGTCTCCTGGTAGGTACATGCTCCATTGGATGGCATCACTCCCATCAGTGTATAGGCAGCATCAATTGTATTCAGTGGGTTATTAATAATAAGAAAAGACTAAGACTGGAGTTGAGAGAGGGTGGGGAGGTAGATATGAGAGGAAATGGGGTATGAGTATAGGTTTCCTTATGTGAAATTCTCAGAGAATTAAAAATAGTATACTTAAAAAAATAGGTACAGGGCATATGCAAAAGTCTAAGTTAAAAGCATAAGAAAATTTTGACTGATCATAATATACAAGAAGAAATATAACAATGTATTTTTCTTCAAATAGTTAAAGTGAACATCTAATCAGTAAAATAAGTTAATTTATTAAAACATTTTATAGAAAGATACATAGTGTCATGGTGTAACGGTTAGCACATTGTACTCTGAATACAGAAAACCAGAATTGTTCTTCAAACTGTAGTCTATGATAATAATTTCTGATGTTTTTATGATGAACCAACATGGTAGTGAGAAACAATGTACTTCTTTGCTTAAAATAAAATTTTGAGACAGGTTATGGATTTTTTAAAAAATTGAAAAATTATTTGAGTCATAAAAACTATTCAAGTATCAGAATACTCGTTTGTCAAAAATGGGCTATGTTTGCAAATTCTATGTAATATTTTGAGTCACTTAAAGACTCCATGGAGACATATAATAGAGGATATTCTAGTTCTGTTCCTATATCTGTCTTTCTAATTATGACATATTGCATTAAAAGGCAAAAGGAAGGTTTCATAAATGAGGTACACTGTGGTGGCTCATGCCTTTAATTCCAGTACTTGGGAGGCAGAGGTAAGAGGATCTCTGTGAGTTTGAGGCCAGCCTGGGCTCCATAGCAAAGTTTCAGGACAACTGAGGCTACAGGGAGACCCCGTCTCAAAAAAGACCAATAAACAAACAACAGCAACAAAAAACACCACATAAAAGCAAAATCTATATTCATGCTTTTATGCCATGTAACATTGAAATGAGTTTCAAATAAACTCTATGAGCTAACTTGATTGACGTTATAAGAAAAAAGGAGGCTTGAGTTTTCCAAATTTTCTAGGAAAAGATTAAGATGACCCAAACTGAACTTAATATAAATTCACATGCCCAAATCTTACAACATTACAGTATAGATCTTTCTGCTACAGTTCTACAATAACTTATTGTCTCTGAATTATAAGGAAATTAAATTTTCCAGTGTTAGACATCAATCATTTTTCAGAAATGAATACATTTACAGCACAGAATCTAAATGGTCTACAGGTAACATCAAAAGTAACATGTCAGATTAAAGTCAATAGAATTTGAGAAATAGTTAAAATATGAAGACTTGGGCCAGTGAAATGGCTCAGTGGTTAAACACAGAGCTTATTCAAATCTAGAAAAGGAATGCTTTATATTATGTTCTTGATTAAGATAATCACATTTTTTAGAGCCCTTTTGCTTGTGATCATACCTAGCACATATGTATCAAGAGTACTACTCTCTTTTGAAGAAAAAATAGTATGGATGCATTTGCAGAATTCTACCACATAGATGCTTCATTCTCTGATTTGCTTATACTGTTTCTTCAAGGAGTTCCAAGGTTTTAAATCTTGCTTGCCTTGCCAAGAATAAATAAGAATCTGGTCAGGAAGATATCTTAGAAAATAAAAAGTGCTTACTGCCAAGGCTTGACTGTGTTTGATCCCCAAGGTCCATGTGTAAGAGAGAGAAGGGACACCTCCTTGTCTTCTGACCTCCACACAAGTGCTGTGACATGTGACTGTACATGTACACACACACACACAATAAATAAATAAAACATTAAAACATTCTTTACAAAAAGAAACAATAAGAATCAGGTCACAAGAATCTCATGCATAGAATCTAGTAGTTTTCTTTGATTGTTGCTGGACTACACTATCTACCAGTGAATTCTTAAAACTACAATTCAAAATTAAATTCTAAATATGGATAGTGCCAGAAAAATATGCTTTAACCAAAATAAAAGAAGAATTTTCAGATTATAGAAAAGTATGGCTTATAAATAACTTAATGAAAAACTATTTTTGTGAAACATGAAACTTGGTAAAATGTATGTAATTAATAGATGATAGCAGATAGGTAAATATTTAGATATTAAAACTTATGCATAGCACAATTTCATGTGCAACTGTAGATTAATAATATAAATATAAGGTAACAAGTGTAAGTAGAATTTAACAAATAAAAGAATACAGCCATTCCAATGAAAGGATAACTTAAATGACACTTAATTGAATAAGAATCATGCAATAAATTGAAAGAGTAACATTATCATCACCAAATAATCATGGCATACTATGTTCTAGAGACAATTTTCACTTCAAAGAAATGATAAGACGTAACACGGTATTTGCCTTCATGAGGGAGCCATTGTTTTCTCCACATTTAATGAATGTGAAGACTGAGGCCATAGTCATTAAGTAACTTGTTGAACATCACATGATAAGAAGTAGAGATGTATGGTACTGGCTTCTTCTCGACCCCAAAGACCATGGTTTTGTAAAACTGATGGAGTAAAGGAGGCCACATTGCCAGTCCAGCTTCCTTTCTTTTCTACATCAAGATCTTGCACATTGTATCCTGTTATCCCTGCTGTACTTTCCATTTATCCCCCAAATGTTTCTTTCCTTCCTCCTTACCCACACTCGTGTGTGTGTGTGTGTGTGTGTGCGTGTGTGCGTGTGTGTGTGTGTGTGTGCCAGCCTAACGTTTTAAGGATTTGGAAAGTCTGGAAAACTATTTGAAAGAAAATTATTTTCATTCTACTATAAGCTTAATATTCTTGAAAGTTCTTATATTTTCTTAACTTTTAGACAATGTCCTAAATTTAGTCTTAAAACACAATATTTAAAAAATAAATAAATTATAATGGCTTTTTAACAGAACTATAACTATTTATCAGTATTCTATTTTAATTACAATGATTTGACCAATTTTGATAAGAATTTTTCCAATATGACCTTTTTAACAATATTTTATTTACTATTTTTATTTTATTTGTATGTATGTATTGCCTGCATGTAGGTAAGTGCACCCGTGTCGTGCAATGAATGCCCGCAAAGGACAGAAGAGGCTATCAGATCCCCTTGAACTGGAGTTGTGGACCGTTGTTAACTGCCATGTGGGTGCTAGGATTCGAACCTGGGTCTCCTGAAAGAACAGTCAGTGTTCTTAACCTCTGAGTCATCTCTCCAGCCCCCCCCCATACCTTTTAATGTGAAATATGATGTTA
>NW_008355390.1:805130-832771 GCF_000622305.1 Nannospalax galili
TTAACTGCCAAAAAATCACTTCAGAAATTGGGCATTACTTTATTTAAACTCTTTACCATGTATGGTTATATATAGTCTCTTTAATTGCAATTTTAGTATTTATCTCCACTGATGCCCTGGATAGTACAAATACCTCTAATGACATCTGTATTCCCATTCTTCAAACCTTTTTTAATAAGAATGGAAATTCACTTTTTCCAAAATAATGAGATGAACCCTCCATCATGGTGCTGATGCCTTCAGTGAATTTACGGCACTCCTGTGTTTCTTAGGGTCCTCTCTGCAGTTTTTTGTTGTTGTTGTTGTTTGTTTTCTTTTTTATGTGTATGCGTGTATTGCCTGCATGTAGGTAAGTGCACCCGTGTCGTGCAATGAATGCCCGCAAAGGACAGAAGAGGCTATCAGATCCCCTTGAACTGGAGTTGTGGACCGTTGTTAACTGCCATGTGGGTGCTAGGATTCGAACCTGGGTCTCCTGAAAGAACAGTCAGTGTTCTTAACCTCTGAGTCATCTCTCCAGCCCCCCCCCATGACTTTTAATGTGAAATATGATGTTAACTTCATAACATATTAAACACTGCCCTACAGTCTCAGAGTTCTGTAATAGGAATGTGTAACTGGTGATGTCCAGGGATGGCAAAGCCCAGAGAAAAAATATCACACTATGATTGTTAGTTATTCAAATTTACCAGTGAGCACAAAGCTAGAAGCTATGCCTCCTCCTCGCCCAAAATTTGTTAGTGGCCAATAGTTCAGTGTTGACTGGTGGAGCTTTGTGAGCCCCTCCCTGATCCATAGCTGATTGTTGGCCAGGTCAGACTTGTATTTAGCCATTGCTAGCAGCCACAGCTGCTGACAATTCCTGATTGCCATACTTGTGTCATGCTTAGGTGCTAGAAGATGGTAGTTCTCCACCTTCCTCCTCATCTTCAGGCTCATACGTCCATCTTTCATGTTGTTCCTGAGTCTTCAAGAGGAGATATAAAATAAATGACAGCTGAAGATTCAGTCCATGATTTTAAGGAGTTGGTATATAACTTTATTGCAAGATAGGTATAATACTACCAAATCTATAGCTTATAAATTTTGACTGGATTTCATTATATAATTTGTTTCTATAAATTATTCCTTTATTAACACTATTAAATAATTGCAAATTATTTGAAAATCATGTTAAATACACATTTAATAAAATATATAACATTACGGGGTTGGAAAGATGGCTCAGCGGTTAAGAGCACAGGCTGCTCTTGCAGAGGACCTGGGTTCAATTCCAAGCACCCACATGATGACTAACAATTGTCTGTAATCAGTTTCAGGGAATCTGAAGCTCTTTCTGGCCTCCACAGCAATGCAAAACACAGATGCACTTACATATACACTCATTCACATAAAAAAATAATAATAAGAGCTGGGCATAGTGGCGCCTTCCTATAATCCCAGAACTCGGAAGGCAGAGGCAGGTGGATCTCTGTGAGTTCAAGGCCAGCCTGGTCTACATAGTGAGATCCAGGACAGCTGGGGTTACAAGGAGACCCTGTCTCAAGAAGTCCAAATAATAATAATAATAATAAATATTCTTTAAAAACATGTAACCAATGCATAAATATATCCAATTCCCAAATATTTAAAACAATGTTTAGATATGCCTTCTTGATATATACACTGTAGAAACACTGTACTGTTAATCTGATTATTAACACTGGGTTGCCTGAGTCCTTATCCAAGTCACCATATTTTAAACTTGTATAACATCACTTACTGTCTTAAAATATGTTTTTCAATATAGGAGCCACTACCCATGTGCATATGACATTGGTAAAATTTCAATTCTAAGAATTGAAATAGTTGAGAAATGTAACTCAAGGGATGTTAAAATGTCAACGGTGTTAAGGGGTAGGGCTTTTGGGAATGATGAAGAAAGAACTTCTTTTATGCTTCAGGTCCTTCTGAAGAAGATATATGCAGCATCTGCCTCCAGCTTCCCCTTTACCCTTTTTCAGTGTGAGGCCTAGCCTTGGAAGTTCAAATGGTAAGAACTATTAGGATAGATGTCTCTTAAGAAACGAAAGGTTAATTTATCCTGCTCTGATAGACAAAAATAGGAAGTTAGTGTTCTGGCCAAATGTGCTCTTTATGGTCAGAGTTGAGCTATAATGTAGCATGTGTTGATGCAGTAGAGGTCAAGAGCAAAACTGCTGAAAATGTAATCCCCAGAGCTACATTTGGGTATGATGTCCAGAACTTGCCATAGTGACTTAAATGACTAAATATGGTAGTGAGTGTAGGGAACCTCCAGAACTCACATGGTTACTCTAAGCCTATATTTTTTTATGTCACTAATGTATCTTATAGTCACAGTACTCTTAGCATAGTCATATTGTAAATGTATAGTACTGCAGTTGGTTTGCAAGGGTTTACATTTCAGTTCAGCTAGCATCTAGCTATGGGACTTTACACCTTATCGACTGTACCCTAGTTACAAACATGTAACATAGCAGTGAAAAATAGTATTCAGTTCATAATGAAAGAATTTGTAAGTTATTTATAAATTATAATTCATTTAAAGTGTTTTTGCGCAGTGCCTACAAGAGTAGATCTTCATTCCATTAGTTTTAGGTGTTTGTTTGTTTTGTTTTCAATACTGAGAACTGAACCTAAGGTCTCACAGATACTACTAGGGAAACACTTTACATCTAAGTTTTATTTCCAATCCTCATACTTTGAAATAGCTAAGATGCATAAATCCTCAACTGCCAAATGTTTTCACCTGATAAATTTTGTATTAGAATCCTCAATTTTAAATAATCTGGATTCAGTGGGACATCATGCTCAGATGGCTGAGGACTTGCTTTCTTAAAATTATTTTCCTGCATTGATGGCAACAATGTTCTATGTGACATCTGAGATCTTATACATCATCAATAGTCTGAGGATAAAACTTTTCAGTGTTCAATCAGTTTTAAGCAACAAATGTATAAAATACCAGCTAATCTTAGCACCACTAAGTCATAGTTCATACTTGCTCTCAACCTGATTTAACAGATTGGTAAGCTTTCACAGGAAGTTTTCTGAAATTTTAATAAACTGGAATACAAAAATCATAAGAAACAGAGACAGATTTCTGAAGAGATGTTCATGATCTGATTGTGCAACAGATTATCAACATTATTTGTTCCATAAAATAATAGATTCAAAAATTCTAAAGAGAATGAAATCTATGCTTTTTGATAATACTATACTGTGCCATAGACCTTTCCCTATGCATTTTAGAGACAAGATAAATGGGTGTCAGCCTATAATGCATTCTTATTTGGGGAAATTCTTAATAAATATTAATTGAATTTCAGCAAATAATCATAATAAACTAGAAAGATGTTACTATACTTTGTGAAGGAAAACCACTTGTTTCCCAGGAGATAGTTATACCCTCAAATGAGATGTAGAGATAAATTTAAATTAGTCATATCAATAATAGTTCAAATCATATACACTGCAGCATTTCATGAAGAAACTGAACATCAGATGAAATTACTCTCTCTTTAATCCTTTCTAAAAGAAGTGTTTAGTCCAATCTGACACCTTAACTTTGCTACTTTCTTCTACTTATGTGCAGATCTTGAAAGTCCAGTATGCATTTGCATTCAAATCTTCTACTTCTGCTTGCTATGTTCTTCAGAATTTTTGTCTGCAGACAGTAGAGCATCCCAATTATATTTTCTTGATTCAAATGTACTCGGTGGTGGATTCTTTATATGTACCATCCCTACCTTATGAACTAAATCATGTCTTCCAATTAGGAAAGCAAACATTTATGGGATTTAAATCACAGCATGCAATAAGGTACAAGATATATTTCATAGCTCATTATATTAAGCAAAATTGATATTTAGAATTATGTGAGATGTTCAAATTCTCTTGCAATGAAACTGAGACTAAACAGTAAAGTCTTTTCTATATTATCAACCAACAAATTCCTTGTAACAGATTTATTTCATTACGTGGCGAAGTTTAAGAGGTCGTCATTTGGTAATGGAAATATACATTTTGCACTCTTTTTTTAATAACATAAAAAACCTGCACATAAAGCTCATGAAAGGGCTGCATTTCTTGGAAATTCACATAAAACTCAGTAATAACTATAATAATATATGTGGTTAGTAATAACATAGTATGCTTATGGGAATGTTACTACAATTTGAAAATTCCTAACTGTAAGAAAATAAAACATGGACTATAATCATAGCAACCAACTAAATGTTAGTACCAAACATTCCAAACATCTAAATCAAAGGCATCATTTGGTCTCACATTAGGTTTATTTCATATTGGCTACCTAGGTATATTTATGTCCTCTCAGCATGCACCATGTACTCAAATACTGGCAGGGAAGCAAGGTCTAAGTACAAACCTCTTTTGTTTTAATTTGCAGATTGATATTTAGGAGTCTAAAACAAACATGACTGGAATTTTCCAGCTAAAAGGATATTCCTTGGGATCATTACAGATCTACTCTCTAAAGATGTATTTACTTGCTTTGGAAAAACACAGACAAAGCATCTCAACCCCTGTGATTTGCTACCTTTAACAACAGCCCAGATGATCAGCAAAGAGCCAGTTACTCAAGAAAGGCAAGATTCAGGCCTGTTCTGCTTACAACGATATCCTTAGAACATAGACAGACTTCTGAAGAACATTTAATACACATGATATTAACAGGGTCCAAACAAAACATTTAGAAAATAGAAGACCTTATTTTTAAAAATACATTTCCTATATGATAAAGGATTAATGCGCACATATTGTAAAATTTCACCAAAAATAATATTCATTACTCAGATTTTTGCAGATTTATAATGAAGTGGAAAAGGGGGATTTGATTGCTTATCTTAGTGACACACAGATACATTAGCTCTTACAGACAGAGTGCTCACAGATATGAGTTGAATTCCTGTGCTGTAAAATTTCTAGGTTTAAATATCCTCATCTGCAAAATGAATGCCCTGCTAATGCCCTTGGAAAGCTCTTGAGAGGAATTTAGACTGATGATATACAGAGAGATAGGTGGTGCTTCTTTCCCACACATTCACATTCATATCTTAAGGATATGTCAGTCATCTAATAATCTCAATAAAGTAACAGACAAAATCAATATAAAAATTGATTTTCAAACAAAAATTTTTAAAATTTTTGAGCATTTTATATTTTTTTATCACTTGGATTTTTAAAAATCGATTTTATTTATTACTTTTATTTTATGTGTATGTGTGTGCTGCCTGCATGTAGGTAAGTGCACCCGTGTTGTGCAATTCCTGTGAAGAACAGAAGTGGCTGTTGGATCCCCTGGAACTGGAGTTATGGACAGTTGTTAACTGCTGTGTGGGTGCTGAGATTGGAACCCGGGTCTTCTGCAAGAACAGCCAGTGTTCTTAATCGGCTGAGCTATCTCTCCAGCCCCTATCACTTGGATGTTTTAAGACTACATATCTCCTGGTTTACTATAAAGATTTGTTGTGATTCTATGATTTTCCTTCCCAAGGAATGTGCTCAAGGCCCAAATCATTCCACACCTTTTTTAAAGCTAAAAGCACCATAGTCCCTCCTTAAGCCTAAGCCTGACCCCCTGTGAGGAATGCTCCCCGACTCACGCATCCAACTTTTTGTTCAATGCACTGGGGACCAGTTATTGCATGAGGGATGTCTGGGTACACTAACTTGACTCAATAGGACTTAACAATAATAAAGGAATGCATGAAATCTGGTGGGGAGCCTATGGGAGGGTGGAGATGTGGGAAGGGGCGTAAAGATGATTAAGATATTTTACATCAAATACACAAAAATTCAATAAAAATTATACAAATAAAAAGAAATCTATGAAATACATAAAAACTAAATAAAATATATTTTTTTTAAAAAGAACCTAATGGTGCAAAGCTAGGAGACAGTCTCTTAATGTTTGAGAACTATGGGTTTCACTCAACTAGACCATTGATACACTTGCTGTATTGCTGCCAGAAAAAATGAAACAAAAATAATCTACAATATTTTCTGCAAAGGCATTTACAGTTATATTTTAACCATAATTCCTGGCAATTTTGCTTTGTTTCTGAGTATTTTGTTTTTACTTTATATATATTCTGCTATTTCTGTGTCTTTTACCAATGAATAAATGCATTAAAGCACAGATGTACCCCAGTTTAAATGGCAATTTTGTGTGCAAAGTACAAGTATTCTGGATTATGATATGGCTTGAGAAATATCAGTCTGATGACCCGAGTTCAATTCCTGGAGAAAGAGTGATCTCACATTCATGAGTTCTCTGATCGTCACATGCAGACCACACATTTGCATACACCATTCCAAATAAATAAATAATAAATAGATAAATAATTTTTTTAAATCTCAAAATACAAGTATTTTTTTCTCAAGTGAGTGCTCATTTTTCTTATATTATTCAGTATTCCCTTTCACAATTGGATCAATTTAGGCATTCATATTGAGAGATGACAATGACATCCTTTATCATTAAGAAAAGCTATTATGGGCCTGGAGAGATGGCTCAGTTGTTAAGAGCACTGACTGCTCTTGCAGAGGACCTGGGTTCAATTGCCAGAACCCACATGGCAGCTATGAACCACTCTTAACTCCAGTTCCAGGGGAATCTGAAGCCCTCTTCTGACCTTTGTGGCACTGCATGACATGGGTGCACTCACATACATGTAGGCAATACACTCATACACATAAAATAAAAAATAATAAGTAAAATATTGTTATATAAAGAAAAGCTATTATCCATTGTGTATTGAGAGTTATAACAGTGACATCAAAGCTATTATCCATCCATTCCCCCATCCATCTATCCATCCATCCATGCATCCATCCATCCATTCATAGTTAAGATATTTTAGAAACAGTGTGAAGACAAAAAATTTAAAAGCATTAATACAATTTCAAACTATACTTATAAACAAAACCTTCCAGTAGTTCATAGTAATAGAGACAAGTCAGAGAGGTAAGAGAAGGGGAAAACTTCATTCAAGTCTGAGAAAAAGTAAATATCTTGCTGTCTTTAAGTACATGGTATCATATATCAGAACTCAGTCACAAAAGGATATTATAGAGAATAATAACAACAATAATAATTTCCTATAGTAAAATGGAAATAACATGCTATAAATTTGGAGTATAGCAGACCTGGCATAGAAACCAAATTAATTTCAAAGTGCTACTGAAAAGTTTCTTAATTATTTTAACAACAAAGACAAGGCTTCAGTGAGACCCAAGATCATGTGCCACATTTTAAAAGAAAGCACAATAATTTTTTAGTTAGCCAATGAATGAATAATCACTCTGGCTAGTTAACAGTTCTTTGTGTCAGTCACGACATCAACTGCATTATCTCTAAGCCTCACTAACTTAAGAAACAGAAATAGCTATTTTCAGTTTTACAAATGAATACACCAAACTAAAAAAGATTAAGTACCTTGTTCAAGATTGTAACATTAGACAGTGTAAGAGGGTCATGTACCTCCAGTCTCTTAAGCCCTGTGCTATATTATCATCTTTGCTTAAGGATGGCAATACTCAGAATGTGGGGCTAGTCCTTAATGATGTTAACTTTCACTATTTTTCTTAAAGACCTCTTTCTAAGCCTGGGTATTTGAGTGCTATATGCAATTAAACATTATTTAAAATTTAAAATAACTCTGCTAGAGTCCAAAATTCAGTCTTAAATTTCAGATTAATTAAATTAAGAAGATCCCATTAAACATAAACTGTGTAAGGAAAAGAAGTTTTGTGATTGTCTAAACTATACCTCATTATCTAAACATACTAAAGACTTAAAAGAGACATGAAAATCTCCATAGCAAACTCAATCTAGTGTCTTGATAGTACTGTGTCTAGCATTAATTACAGTATACAGATGCTGATGTAAGAACTGCCAAGACTACAACAATTTTCAATGGTGGAAGTCAAATAGCAAACCTTTGAAAGAAGAATTTTATTATCCATCCCTAAAGTTCAAGTTTACAATAGAGCTGGAATATATTTCTTCTATGGTAACTTGATCATGCATAAAACAGTGGTGCACTCGGTGGTTCAGGTTACTTTAATTAAAAACCTGCTTAGGGTTCTTTCAGGTTGAAGAAAGGCAGAGAAACAGAACTCACAGGGGAAGGTTTATAATCCTGATAGTGCCACTAACAGGAACCCTGCATAATAACATGATCAATTTAATAAATCAATCAATATAACTAAATGTGAGATGCTTTTATTAGAGGGAAGGAACTTATGCTGGATAGCTTTAGTTGTCAACTTGACAGAATTAGGAAAAGGGAACCTCAGTTGGGGAATTTCCTCTATTAGACTGGCTGTGGGAATGTCTGTGAGGCATTTTCTTGCTGTTTGAGTAATATGGGAGGACTTAGACCATTGTGGGTGATGCTATCCCTTGGTGAGGTACTGGGTTGTATATGAAAGCAGGCTGAGCATGGGCCAGGAGACCAAGACAATGTGCAGTGTTCATCTTTGGGTTTTCCAAAGTTGATAAAATTTTCATTTATGAGCACTACAACTTATTTTTACAAAATCAACTACTAATATTCTTTGACCATGTTGATAAAAAAGACATTATTTAGAAAGAGAGTAGGAATAACACATACAATAATTTTCTTTCTAAATATTAGTGTGTGTAGACTCTCCTAGGTTTTTACTTATAAAACCAGAATAGAATTAACTGGTCTACATGTCACATTTGCTTTGTGAGATTAAATATATAATTAGGTGTGATAAAAGTTCATAAAACTGTCACAATTATAATGACACTTGTTTAGTTCATCAATATAAGCATGTTCTTTTTTTTTCATATGCATGTGGTCTATGTACATGTGTGCATGCATATTCCCCTGTGTCTGGACATATGTGCAGGTGCATGTGTAGAGGCTTGAAGTTCAAATGTTGAGGCAAAGTCTCTCACTGAACCCAGAGCTCATCAATTACTTCCAGTCTTGATAGCCACTTGCCCTTGGAATCCCTTGTCTGCTTCCCAAGTACTGGAATTACAGGCTGCTGCTGTTGCCATTTCTGCCTGACTTTAATGTGGGTTCTGAGGGTGAGGGTCCAAAACTCAGTCTTTATACTTGTGAGCAAGTGCTTTATCCAGAGAACCATCTCAGAAGCCCTAAACATGTTTTACTGGTCAAAAAAATATAAAGAAAATGTGTCAATGTGTCAATTATTTTTAAAAACTCAACTTCACTATGGGCAAGGACTCAAACCAGAATAAGACAGTAAGATATTTTTACATAATGAAGAGAGTGCTCTAACAAATTCCATCTTCAGAAAATTCCATCCCATTTGATGGGGCTCAAACAGTACTTCCTAAAGGAATGGCATTGTTATTGGGAATGCTGGTTAACAGAACACAACTGCACATTATGAAAGCAACTCATTGAATCACTTTTTTCATGGATACCATATTCCTTGTAAGTAGAAAGTTTCTCAATAGTTTGATTTTCTTAATTAAAAAATGATTATGTTTTCAAAAATTGCTTTATTTCTTAAGATTTATTTTATTAATGTGTGTTTATGTGTGTGCAAGTAACATGTGTGTGGTTGCCAGTGGAAGCCAGAAGAGGGTGTCAGATCCCCTAGAGTTGGAGTTACAGATACTATGAGCTGCCCAATGTGACTTCTGGGAAACAAACATGGGTCTTGTGGGAAAAAAAGCAAGCATTCTTAACAAATGAGCCATCTCTCTAGCCTTCCAAATTTTCTAAAATTCAAAAGGTTCTGAAGGTCAGATGGTAAGGGTGCTTGTAGCCCAGTACAGTGACCTGACTTCTGTCCTCAGAACCCACATGGTGTAAGAAGAGAATCGACTTCCTGGTATTGTCCTATGACCACCACACAGACACCATTGCATGCCCCTTCCTGCTCCTGCATATCTCTCTCTCTCTCTCTCTCTCTCTCTCTCTCTCACACACACACACACACACAATGCAATAATTTTTTTTAAAGATTCTGACGAATATAAACACATAAACAAGCCATTCTTATAATGCCAATTATCTTTTAGAGAACTGTAGTATTCTCATTTTAAAAAGTCATCATCTTTCTGCTTCTTTTTTACATGAGTTATGTGCACTGTATAAAACTAAAAATGGGGAATGGAGAAATGGCTGGGCACTTAAGAGTACTCGCAGTACTTGCAGAGAACCCAGGTTCAGTTTCCAGAACCCATATGGTGGCTACCACCATCCACAACTCAAGTTGTAGGGGATCTGGCACCCGCTTCTGACCTCTGTGGGTATTGCAGGCATGGGTGCACTTACATACATGCAGGCAAAATACTCATACACATAAATATTTTAAAAATATAAAAGAAGAAAAAATCTCAAAAGACTTTTTTAGGAAACAGAAATTATCGTATCTAAAGTACTCATGTGGAAAAAACTAAAATTGTTACTGTGTACCTTCATTTCAAATATCTTCCTATTCATACATATGGAGCAATGGGTGAATGATAAATAGCATTTTTGTAAGTACTAAACCATTATACATAATGTTTTAAAGCTCAACATAATAAAATGTAACATAAGAGCAAAAATGAAGTGACTTTAGAATAGTGATGAATTCTAATACTGCTTTGTCAAAGAATATATATCTTACTTAAATTTATTTTTAAAGATAAAATTAGGAAAATATTAGGTTATCATTAATTTTAACAGAACTACAAGTTAATGTATATGTCTCACTAATATTTTGTGAAATATGATGTTATTAATAGTCCATATATCACAATTTTATTTCCTTTGACTTCTTAATCTTTTTCAAATGAATATTCTCTGGTTTAAGAATTTGGGTACTTTTTTCATGATATTACACTTGACTATCTAATTATTGATTTTAAATTTAAATAGTTATAGAGATTACTATTATCTTTTGTTCATTGCTTTCTTTTCTTTGTATTCTTCAATCTGATTTAACCACTGATCATTTTGATTTTTATTTTGTAAATACACACAGCATAGATAAAAATAAAAATAATTCACTTCAAAAGTAAATAAATCCTAAATATTGCTACAAGAGAAATTATGAAAACTGCTTCCAACTAATTCAAATTCTATAAATGTCCCATTATTAGTTAATTTCAAATCTTTTAATGGGAATGCTGATGAAATATTTGCTTTTTATTTACCTATTTTAAATTAGTTAATAAGCACATTTTTAGGAATAACTTAAGACTTAGATGGTTAATTGATGCTGGAATTTTATTTCTGATTTTTAGCTCCTCTGAACTTACAGAACACAATACACATTACTTTATTAAAATAAGTTATACTTACATTACAGATGTGCTCTGTAAAAGAAATGCTAACTTGTAATGTGGGACAGTAAGAAAAACAAGCCTAGAGTCATGAATACTAGAATTATACCAAGCAATGAAGAAACACCTGTGTTCATCACAGCTGATTTGAGTTCATCACAGGAGCAGATTGCTTACTTCACAGGCAGCCCACAGTAATGACACAGGAACAGGTGACAGAGCCTGCTCAGTGAGAAACTATGCCCTTCAGTTGGTTTAACTTATTTCCAATTGTTGATATGGCAATTTACCATTCCTAAATTGGACACCCCAAACCAAGCAAGTTATTAGCTGTGATTTAGCAGGATTCATATTACACAGTTCTAATTTTAAAATTATATATTCTGATTCAAATGGAGCTATGGCTTTGCCAACCTATACCACACTCTCAGTTACTTGCCCAGCAATGTGATAGTCACATTAAAGCTCAGGATAAAATAACACGTTTGATAAAAAGGATAACCTATGACAAAACAACTCATTGGGAAATGTCACCCTGCATTTATGAAGCACCCATCATCAGACATGCTTACTATCCAGAAGGATAGCAGTATCACCAGAACAACCTTCACAACCAAGCAGAATTAGATTTCTCTGGAAGTAGCATTCAGAGTAAGCTTTCTGTTACAATTAAAAGCAAAGGCTTCCTATTAGATGTAGTAACATTAAAAAATAACCCCCTTTTAAGAAATAATCATGGAAATATCACTTAGCAGTAAGGGGTTTGGGACACTTTTGCAATAACTGAGAAAACATGGAATTTACCTATATTTGCAATAATAGAGAAATAAATAACTGATGTGCCATAGTCATACTCTGATCACCAAGGATATAGTGGGGTAGGAAGAGCATGCTTCTTTACAGCTTCTCTTTCATAGATAGGGCATGTTCCCAAAGGAAATAAGACAATGGTCTCTGACAGAACTGTAAGCAAAATCCACAAATCCAGCCTCACTTAATCTATCTTCAAAATGTCGATAAGGGAGACTGCTGCCACATGCAATCATATAATTTAGGGTGTATGCCTAGCCACAGAGAAGCGAAGGTATGCAAAAGCAACCCAAGGACAGAGACAGAATAAACAGCTAAGTTTGTCGATGGTGCTATGAAGAATTTGATGCAATGAAAATCAATCTTTCCATGTCTCTGTCTCTCTCTTACTATCTCTCTCTTTTCTTCTCCTCCTCCTTCCCCTCATCCCCTTTCTTTTCTTCCTCCTCCTTCATACACACAAGTTTTACTTAATGTCCAATAACTTTAGTAGGGTTAATCAGTTAACTATTTAAAAATCAGCCAACCTATTACATATATTATAGATGAGAGGTAGAGCTGCCATCTGACACGTTTCATCTAGTTTGGTTAAAAGAAAATAGTGAACACACCAGTATGAATACACTAGAGGGCTTTATTATAATGCAATGTATAGAAAGGGGAATGTGTTAATTTGTCTTCTAAAGTATTCTGCAAGTCCTACAGGTTTGTCAGCAGAAATATTCAGAAATGAGCCACTGCAACTCTACTTCTAAATACATATTTTTTAAAAGAGAAAAAAACAAAATATTATCAAGATTAATTATCAATCTCATAGGAATTAAAGCACACAAAAACTAGAGTGGAACTTGTATGAAGGGTATTTTCCCTATTAAGTATTCAGGCTTTTAAATGACATCTAAAGGCAAATTGAAAAAAAAAAAAACTTTTATTTTTCAAATGCTTTCTAAAAATGACTCATTGGTTAAGAAGTTATTTATTGCTATTTGAAAATACCCTTCTGACAAAAGGTATTAAATTCCATTGTCATATATTTTATATTCTGATCACTTAGGGTGGAGGAAAATTGTCATAATGTTCATTGTCAATCCTTCCGAACACTTTGATTTCACTTTTTTGCTTTTCCAGGACAGGCTCAATTGCATTAGCATCTCTGTTAACTTTAGAGATGAATAATTACTCAAGAAGGAGCTGGTAACTGGTCCCAGGGTTCAGAGAATTCATCATTTAATGTCTTTCAGATTTGAAAATATATTGATACGAGACATGGAAATCTGATAATCTTATATATAATTATTATATTTTATAAATTTGGAATAATTTACTAATTCAGATATATAACAAGCTTGTCGCTTACATTAATGTTTTCATTTTGGAACACTACCTCGTTCCTTTAAAAATATCTCAGAAGCAATGAGATCCTCTTTACAAGTCAACATTAATCCTTTTCTGATTCTAAAACTTCGCAGTACAGATTTCCCATGTACAAAGGCAATCAAATCAACAAGACAATGCCATCTGGAGTTTGAAACCACCAAATAATGGAATAACTGTTAAATGTATTAGTCCTGCCTCTAAGTGACATTTTCCCTTGTGTCATGATGCTAAGTACTCAGGGGTGTCTCTCTCCCATCATTTGAGAGATATAAGCCTTCAGGCAAAAAGCAGATAGAAAGCAAATGAAGTTTAAAATACAGAAAATTGATTAGAAACAGAATTGAATTAACACCTAGAAATTAGATTGCTTATTTAATTATTTCATTTAGTTTTAATTTTCCTTCAATTACTTTGGAATCTTTGTAATAAATGAAAGTCATATCATAGAGAGAAAAAGGTTAAGTTTTCATTTTTTACTAAAATGAGGTCATTGTATAAACTAGAAATGTGAAAATATCTGAGAAACAATTGTCTATTTTTAGGCAATATGATTGTTCTTTGAAGAAGATTCAGTTAAATGAAAACGTTTTTCTAATGAATTTCTTCAATTTCCAATATAAAGAAAAAGCCAAATGTTCTAAGAAGAGTATTTTGGCTAGAAATGTATTTTTAGAAATCAGTGTCAATTATAAATCAAAACACTATTACAAATACTACAAAAATTCATGCACTCGGAACTAATTATTTAAACCTATATTTATGCTGAAAATTTAACTAGAAAGCTTTAATTTGATCAGAGACTGTCTTAGTTTGTTCTTCATTGCTGTGACAAAACACTCTGACCAGTACCAACTTGGGGAGGAAAGGGTTTATTTGTCTTACATCTCCCAGGTCACAGTTCATCATGGGGCCCAAGGTAGGAACTCAGGGCAGGAACCTGGAAGCAGGAGCTGGAGCACAGGCCATGGAGGAATGCTGCTTACAGGCTTGTTCCTTTGGCCCCTGCTCAGCCTGCTTTCTTATGCAACACAGGCCCGCCTGCCCAGGGGTGGCACCACCCACAGTGGGCTGGGCCCTCCCACATCACTCATCAAGAAGATGCCCTTCAGACATGGCCACAGGCCAGTCCAATAGAGGCAATTGCCCGATTGAGGCTCCCTCAACCCAGGTGTGTCAAGTTGACACTAAAGCTATCCAGCACAATTGATCCCTTGTCAACTTGACACACTAACACATCACTATTAAACCATAAGCTTTCCAATTCTTGTCCCCAAACTATGATGTTAACATTAATATCACAACATAAGACAGTACAACCTTAAAAACCCCACAGTCCTTAAAAAATCCAAACACTTAAAAGTCCATAGTCTCTTTTAAAAGTCTCAACTGTGGGTGGGCTTCTGTAAAATCCAAAACAAGTACTGTCTTATTTCAAAGGGAAGAATCAGGCACACCTAAGCAAAACCGAAGTCCAGCAAAGTAGCTCAAGGCTGGACATCTGGGATTCACTCACGATCTTCTGGCTCCAAAGGGTACTGGCAGCTCCACTGCTCTGACTCTGCAGTCCACAGCACACTCAGCTCATCTGCAGACCCAGGCCAGCTCCATTCCACACCTGCCGCTGTCCTTGGTGGTCGTCCCATGGTCCCGGCATCTCCAAAAAGCTGGGGTCGCCACTGAAACCGAGGCTACACCTTCACCAATGGCTTCTTCTTGCCTCTTGGGGTGCAAAGCCTCAGTTTCTCTCCATGACCCCTTCAATCCTGGGGTCCTAACTGCAACTGAAGTTGCACTTTCACCTATGGCCTTTCCCGGCCTCTCAGAGTGCCAAGCCTCAGCTGCTCTCTATGACCCCTTCACGCTTTCAACACCAGAACCATGCAGGAGACTCTTACACATTACCAAGTCCTGCTTCCAGCTTGAAATAGAGGTGCGGGTCCCCTCTGTGTGCTGACCCTGACGAAATACCTCCCAGAAGATTCCACCACAGTGATGCTGGTCTCTTGTTACTTACAGCTGATTTTTCAGCCCCAGCTAACCAGCATCAATTGTCCCAGTAAAGCAAAGGTTTTGCTTCAGGTTCTGGTCTCTTCTTAATCACAGCTGATTCTTCAGCCCCAGCCGACCAGAACCCACAGATTCTCAATCTAAAATCTCACACAAACAGCCCTGATGGTCTCCGTTTCCCTTTGAAGCTTCACAAGCCAGGCCTCCATCATCTACAACTCTTTCAGCAAAACTGTTCCAAGCTCCACAGCAACAAACTCTGAGCACACAATGGCTTTTCCAGCCCAAAGTTCCAAACACTTCCACAGTCCTCCCAAAAACACCAAGGTCAGGTCTGTCACAGCAATATCCCACTCTCTGGTACCACTTTCTGTCCTAGTCTGTTCTTCATTGCTGTGACAAAACACTCTGACCAGTACCAACTTGGGGAGGAAAGGGTTTATTTGTCTTACATCTCCCAGGTCACAGTTCATCATGGGGCCCAAGGTAGGAACTCAGGGCAGGAACCTGGAAGCAGGAGCTGGAGCACAGGCCATGGAGGAATGCTGCTTACAGGCTTGTTCCTTTGGCCCCTGCTCAGCCTGCTTTCTTATGCAACACAGGCCCACCTGCCCAGGGGTGGCACCACCCACAGTGGGCTGGGCCCTCCCACATCACTCATCAAGAAGATGCCCTTCAGACATGGCCTCAGGCCAGTCCAATAGAGGCAATTGCCCGATTGAGGCTCCCTCAACCCAGGTGTGTCAAGTTGATACTAAAGCTATCCAGCACAGAGACAAATATGTTAGAAATATCACAACTGAAGAATGGTGGATGAGTATTAACTCTAAAATTATTGGCACTGATCTATGATTATGATAGGCAGTGCATTATCTGAGGCTGGATGAAAACAAAAATTTTTAGTATTCAGTGATAAAATGTGGATCATTAAGGCCTGTGCTTAACCCAGTACCAATACAAATTTGAAAACAGGAAGAAGCAGAGGAAAGGAGTCGCTTCTAAGCCTACCCTATGTATGTATTGCATAACACACGTTAAAGGAGAGGGTAGACTGGGTGTCATGACTGCAGACTAAGTGTACCTACTTAAGGGGTGATCTGTTGGCAAGGTCCAACATGATGTACCAGCCCCATGATGCATTCTTCCTTCACGTGTTCATAAGATCAGAATTTCTTGCATTGATAGATTAGATTAGAACAGGGATTTCCCATTTATAATTACCTATTAAATACAAAAAATCCAAAAGACAGTGCTCCAAATTATCAGCCAGTAATTAATTCCACAGTTGACTGTTTCTTCTTTTTCCATTCATAAACCTTGAGAATCTAGGCCCTTTTTTGTCATTATCAGCTTAACATCACTGACAGTCTTTCCCATTAACATTTTTCTGTATAGAAATTCTGTACACCATTGCTACTGGAAATCTTACAAAACATCCCTGGTGAGAAAGTCACAAATGGAAAGTTATTCAGAATAGCTTTCTCTGCGGTGTGAGACACCAGGGCTGGAGAAAATATTTCATTCCAAGGATTTTTATCTGTGAGCAATGCAGGCACAAATGAATTGGACTTAACTGGATTGTTCTGGGTTCCTGTTTCTATGTATTTCCTAGTTTTTTTTTCATTTTCTACACTAAAAAAAAAAAATCTGATTAGGACTTGTGCATCCTCTAACCTTTATCAGGTGGTATGACAAATATCCTTTACCACTATACTAAAAAAAAAAATACAAAAAAAAGCAAAGATGTTTTACATAGCATCACGTTGTTTGTTGTTGTTGTTGTTGTTGTTGTTGTGGTGGTGGTGGTGGTGGTGGTGTTTTGTTTTGTTTGAGACAAAGTCTCTGTACAACCCCAGCTGGCCTGGAACTTGCCATGTAGACTAGACTGGCCTCTGTCTCATAGATATATGCCTGCCTCTGCCTCCCCAGTGCTGGGATTAAAGACTTGCCAACAGCAAAAGGAAATGATCCCGAGTTAGTTTCTTTCCTTTCCACAAAAACTGTAATAGGACAAATGGGAGCAAATAATATTAGAAAGATTTAGATAAAATGTTTTCTGGTATGTTTCTCCAACATTGTATTTGTAATGTTTAAATTTGACTATAAAAGAAGAGACATGATCAGAATATTAATAAACCTTTGCTACTTAATCTAGCACAAATATATTGGTCTTTTTGAGACAGTGTCTCCTTATAGCCCCAGCTGTCCTGGAACTCACTATGTAGACCAGGCTGGCCTTAAACTCACAAAGATCCGCCTGCTTCTGTCTCCCAAGTGCTGGGATTTAAGGCGTGTGCCAATTTCTTTTGTTGTTTTTGTTTTGAAACAGGGTTTCCCTATAGTTTCAGCTGGCCTGGAACTAGCTATGTAGACAAGGTTGGTCTTGCTCTCATAGAGATCCACCTGCCTCCTGATTAGAGGTTAATTTCTTTGGAAAGACCTCTTCCTGTCAATTTTTAAGAAGATTGGGGCAAAACTTCAACAGTGTTATTCAAAACAAGAAAAAAAAAACCATTAAATATTGGAGTCAGTTCATTTCTAGACACCTTCCAGGTGAGGAAAATTCAGCAAACCTCAGATTAGGACAGGACTTAATGAGTCAATTCTACGTCCCAGCAAACTTTCAAATAAAACAAACCTAAGCAGCAATTAGTACAGAACATAAAATGAAATATTGATACTGATCATCTTATTTTTAACCTCAGTTTTTGTGGTAAAATATTTGCCAACACATTGACAAATACAAGTCAACTGTAAGTTAGGCCTAAGGACTATGTGATACATTCTATCTCTCATGAGTGGTATAATTCAGATGACAAACTAGCAAGCAATTTTTATTATTTTATCTTTGGGAGATCACTGATCAATTTAAGTCCATATGGTTGCCCTTCTCTCAATGAGACTGACCATACACCATTTTAAATTAGCTATTTGGAAGGAAGCAACTTGGCAAGCAACAGATCTATAAATCTTTGTTTAAATTACATTATAACATAAATGTCATATATTAAAGAAGCATTTTAAATGGAAAAACAATAGAAATGTTGTAATTCTTTTACCTGTTCTCAATACTTGTTTACTCTATATTCCTAAAAAATAATGCAGAGTGAAGCAATATATAGATTTGTTGGCAACTCAGAAATCATTTCATGCTCTTCAGTTAACTTTTATCACAAAGAAGATAGTCAACTTAATTTTAAAGTTTTATAATTGTAATATTATGAATCCCAGCAGTTTGGCACTGAGGACTAGGTCAACCTGCTTTTAAATTAGGTCACTCTACTGCATCACATTAGACCTACAGATGCACCAGAACTTCTAGAAGATTTCACTACTGCATCTAGTATGTACAGGTCTTTCAAATTTCAGAGATAATGCTTCATAATTTTAATTATAAGCTTCATGATCTACAGCAAAGAGAGGAATCTCTCTATATCATATCCTAGTGTTCATTAATCACTACTATTCTATGAAAGATAATTTATATAGTCTACTTTTATTAAAACTCTACTTTGGAACACTAAAAAATACAATATTATATCATTTTAATTGGAACATGATAGCATTAGTAATTCAGAAATATGCCAAAGCATATAGTAGGCCTTACTTCTGATTTTTATATTATTGTTCAGTTTTATATTTTAAATTCTTTGTTCTTCCCATTTGTTGGGCAACTACTCCCTCCAGACTGAAATGTTCACTTCTGAAAGAAAGAAGATTCATAAGAGTCAATAAGCTGATGAAATTTACAAGGATCTGGAAGTTCAGAAGAGTTATGATTCACCAAGCCCTTTTGCAAGGCCATAAAAACAGTGAGCAATTGCTGAGGGGAGGAGACTGCCCCATGGAGCTGACTCAAGTTGGGCAGGGAGCACCAACGATGCAGCTTTCAGGGTCATCACCAGCTGCACCGAGTCACACACGCTGTTGTTAGAAACACTTCACCCATGCTCCTACAATGACCCCAATAAATCCATTGGTTCAACAAGCTAGACTTGGATAAAATAATTTCTTTGGTCTATCGTCTATGCTCTATCAAGGGTGAATAAATTTTTGTGCACACTTCCCCAGAAAAAGTCACACAACATTTTTGCTTTTACATCTTTGTATCAGGATTTCCTATTATTTTCATAGACTTGAGTGGGAAATCTTTTATGAATCATTCCCCTCTTTCCTTATAAATATATATCCATTACTTTGATTCACAAACACATTCACTCAAACAGGATGCAGTCATAAGAATGTGGCAGAAGAATGATGGTACAGCATATATCCTACTGGGACTTTGTTACCTTCAAGTATATTTAGCCTCCCACAAGCTAACTGGTATCAAGTAAGGTTTTTCAGAAACTTAATAGCTACATTCATTAAAAGAAACATTTCAAAGAGATGAATGTTTTAAAGCAAAATTAAGATTCCACTTTAGTCTATGACTGATACAAGTTTGTAGACTGTGCATATATTCCCACTATTTTGTACATCAATAATTTTCTATCATCTACAACACTCATGTAGCAGTAATAAAGTAGAAGTCTGGCATAAAGGTTACTATTTCATAGGTGAATACAATGCTTCTACCTATAAACATTAATATATATGAAAAATTCAAAGAAATTTTAAAACATCAGAGTTCATACTATTTGGTTTCATACAAGTACAAACCATTTTGGAAAGGCAAGTGCTTCACTCTAAAGATTTGGCTCTTTTTGCATAATGATATGTAAGTAATTGGATTAAATAGTCTAATTTGGTTGAAGTTATTTTATTGTTACTCAAAATGTAACAGTTTGGTAGATTTCTCTACACTGTAGAATCAAATTAAAATGGCCATTGTGAGCAGAGTGTGGTGGTGCATACATTTAATCTTAGCACTCAGGAGGCAGAGACAGGTGGATCTCTGTCAAATTGAGACCAGCCTTGTCTACACAGTAAGTTCCAGTCCAAGTCAACTGGGGCTACAGGGAGACTCTGTCTCAAAGAGTCCAAAAAAGAAAAAAAAGGCCATTATGTATATACTAGAAAGTTATGAGAGCATCTTTGCCCTACCCCATCCCCCCAACCTACATCTTATTCCTTCTGAGATTGACAAGATCTGTCCCAAAAGAATATAGATGCCTGGCTCGGGATATGACTTAGTGGGTAAAGCACATGCATGTAAGTGTAAGGATCAGAGTTTAGATCCCCAGAACCCATATAAATGTAGGCTTGGCAGGACTTCCCGCGAGTATCCCCATAATTCTACAATTGGAGAAATGGGTTACCCAGAACAGACTGTCTAGTTAGGCTAGCTGAATGAGTTAATTCTGCATTCCACTGAGAGACCCTGACTCAATGTATAAAGTGAAGAGTCATCAAGAAAGATGCCTGGTGCTAAATTCTGACCTCCATATGCATGCACAAATAAATACATGTACACATATATGCATATATGTACCCATATGCATGAGAGCACACATACATACCTTAACATATGCCACACATGCATAAACATGCAAGATGTTATTCATCACATGGTTGCCAGGACCCTAGTGGGAGCTTCTAACTGATCATATTGCTATATATTATATTCATTCCAGAGAGCCCAAAAAGTTAATGCAATGCCCATCGATTTGTGATTGGTCGGAAGACTGGCGTTAGTTAATGACAATTGGTTGAAGAAGGAGATCTAGAGATATTCTCCTATAATCAGACAGCTTCAAAATTAAACACCCAAAGCACTTTTAAATTAGTGATTGAAATACATAAAAACTGTAGAGATCTACCCATGATGCAGCTCTTGTCAAGGTTCATATTACATAAGGCCCATGGGGGAAAATCTAGGAAGCCTTGCAGCAGCACAAATATATCTATTAGGAAAAGAACCAAAATAATGGAAATGATAGTTTTATAACATCTAAAATTGCTGATACTGGACATATAAAATATTGTTTCATTTTAAAGGTATGGTATAAATACATACTTATCGGTGTGCACACTCAAAGACTTGCATGTGCAGACACACAGTACATGAATGAAGTGAGATGATATGAAAATATAGCAGGAAGTTTAATTCTTATATTGGAAAACCTGAACTTAATAAAATAATAAATTTGTATCTGGCAAAGTAAAAGTAAAACCAAATAAAAATAAATAAAAAGAAATGACTGGAACCATAGGAAAATGTTATTAACCTCTGTTCTAATTTCTAATATAACTGAAAACAGATCCTCCAAGTACTTTAGGTACATTTGCCAGTTATGAGTTTCTGTGCTAATCACTATGTGTTACATAAGGAAACTTTTCTGGTGAGAGTTGAGAGATGCATTAATCTATGGGCAGAACAATAAGTCATTAAGAATCAATTTAATACAATATTTAGTAGAAAAGTAGTATTCGGCTCTCCCCTATGTCCTGTGATCTGTTTAGCTTCATGTTCCTAAACCTGATATTAATATCATGTATGGCTCCATCCTAGGAAGCAGATCTTAAATCCAATTAAAGAGTGGTTGGTTACTCCTATAATATTTGTGCCACTATTGCAACAGTGAGCCTATCTTGCCAGGAAAGCTATTATTATATATCACAGGATTCAAAGCTGGATGAGGTTGAGAATTTTTTCCATCAGGTAACTTGTATAGCAACTTCCAGCACTAGAGCACAAGCCAGTAGAGATGAAGCTCTGAAGTCAGCACCAGATTGATTTCTCCTTGGTTGTCCATGTATTTAGTGTGAGATCTCACCTTAGCTCAGTCAGAACAGCTAAGATCCAAAAAGCAAATGAGGCCATTACAGGTGATGATGTGAAGAAAGAAGAACACTTTTCTACTTCTGGTGAAAGTATAAATTGATGCAGACATGGAAAGCAGTGGGGCTGTTCCTTAAAAAGCTGAAAACATTTCTCACATGATCCAGCAATACCACGCTTAGGCATATACCATGACTGTATCGTATTATAGAGATTACGGTTCATCCATGTTCATTGTTGCCCTATACCCAATAGCTATGAAATGGAAGCAACCTAGATGTTCATCAACTGATAAATGGATAATGAAAGTATAATACATACATAAACAAAATAATAGTTTTATAACAGTTGTCCTATAACAGATGTTCAATTGTGTTAATAGACTAGCAAAAGAAAAGCCCAATGCCAAGAAATGACTCCCTCTATTGGAGTTCTTGGCCAGAAAGATACCACAGATCTTCAGACAATACTGGCTACTGCCATTGCACTTGGTAACTCGCCAGAACTGGATAGTAAAATCCTATTGCTGAAGACACTACATACCTGAGTCATAGAGCAAAAAAGGAGAAAAACTAGTACTGACCTTAAAGTTACATCTCTGTTGGCTAGCTTTTATAGTACTAGAAAGCGCTATGCATGGTACTAACAGAGAAAGGTAATCATCATCCTTGCCCAACTGTGAACCTTGCAAACTACAGTGGCAACTGGTTTGGCAAAAATATGCCCAGTGGTGCAATAGTGGCATAAATATTATGGGATTAATCAATCACCTTGTAATTGTATTTAAAGTCTGCTTCACCAGAGCAAGAATCTATTCCTAGACAAATCACAGACCATAAGGAACCACCTCCCACTATCATTCTGCTAAATAAACATAATATTAAAGTGACTCACAATGACTTATTGCTATATCTCGATCAATACATTCCTCAGCTCTCACCAGAGATGGTTCTTGCAGTAGATACGATTAACACAGAAACTCACAAATATTCAATGTGCAAAAACTAAGATAAAGCATATTGCTCAGACCTAACTGGGATACCTATAATACGACTTCTCCTTCAAAGGCACAGGGGTCATTCAGAAGGGGTACAGAAAGATTATAAAAACCAGAGCTGGTAAATGAATACAAGGCAACTGTGTTGTTGTGACACCACAGTGCAGTTCCATGTATGACAGCATGCACAAGACTTGGGCAAACCCAAGCCTAACAGCAGCCCACATAGATGGAGGAAATGGGCAGGAAGCCCCAGCCCTGGCTGAGAATCTATTGGCAACTGATGGATGCTGGGAGAGAGAAAGAGTCAGTTTTCTTTACTGTTGTGTTGCCTGGTAGGTTGACTAGACACCAGGGCATGAACCTACTCACAGAAGCACTTGAGAGGAACAGATTGGAAGTGATAGGCCTTTAAAATACAAAAATAAAATAAAATAAAAGGTTAAATAATAATGAAGGGCATAAAACTTGGGAAGGTAGTGATGAGAGGCTAGAGAGAGGAGAAGAGTTATGAATGTGAGCAAACTACATTGTATAAAATTCTGGAATCAATAAAAATTATAAAAAATTAAAAGAACAAGTCCCCCCACCCCATGCCCCCAAAAAGAAAAATAACACAGTAGTCAGTGATTCTTTAGTTTTTTTTACTCTATCGTTTGGTATATGTTGGGGCAGGAGCATTGAAGAAACATTTCTTGAAAAGCTGTGTAATTGTGGAAGTCTGCTATTCCCTGCAGGCTTTAAGAAAATTTTTACTAAAAAGGGGCATTCATTTATAACTTAAAAATGTGTTGCCCCTGAAACCCCCTGAGAAATTCACATCCAATGTCTGAAAATTGGTGCATATGGATATCTTGGGGGCTGTACGGCAAGGAACACTGTGCCAGACAGGAGAGAACTCCCTGAGTGGTTGGTGAGAGTAGTCCAAGAGAAACCCCAAGTGGAACAGGATATTGCTAGAGCTCTTGGCTGTCTCCCAGAGCTAGAAGCTAGCCCTGACTGCTGAAGACAGGACATAATTCAGTTACAAGACATGGAGCAATGGAGCAGGAACTGATCTGGAAGGCTTCTAACTGGTTTAGCTCTTTTAGTTCTAGATGACAATACACAAGATGCTAAGGGAAAAAAAAAATGAATCAACGGTCCAACCCTAAAGCCTAAAAACCGTAATGACTAATACAGAAAACTACTTTTATTGGTGCAGTATTGGCACTGTTATCTTGGGAGTAATCAACAACTATCTAATTGGAATTAAAGCTCTCTCAATGGGAGGGAACTCTTTCTTGGGTGGCACTATAAACTCAGCCAAAGACACATGGCAGGAGAGGGCATAGATCCTAGAGAAAACGCTATCTCTGTCATATCTCTAGACAAATGAAATTTCTTACTATATGCTAACTATGGATCTTTATATTTACAGACAGGTAAACCACACACTACTCATCAAAGAAGCTTCATTTTCTGCCACAGATGGAGGCTACTGCATAATCTCACAACTGGTCAGACACAGAGAATATATATCCGAGAGATGCCCAGTCCTAGGTAACACATCTACAGTTGAACCTCTACAGACCTTAAGCTCATGGAACAAAGTGGAACAAGGGGTAGAGAGAAAACTAGTGCATCCTTCAACTCTCACCTTTGAAGCTTCCTTATACAACAGAGTGTGATGCACACAGAAATCCACAACTGGCCAAATTTTAAAGAATAAGAGACTGAAGAATGTGTGTGTCCCTTAATAGGACTCCTATATTAAACCTCACCCACGCACAGCTCAGGGATTATTGTGGAAGAGGGGGTGGAATAATTGTAAGAGCCAGGGCTGGTTCATGAACACAGGGAAGCCCAGGATTTCAGGCCACTGGAAGCTTGCACATGTGAACTGGTGGCAATGGTGACACTGAGCACAGGACTCATGCCAAATCAATCAGACAAGGGCCCAAGTGGAGCAAGAGAAACTGGTGGTGAGCTGGCCTTAGACTGGGGACTACTGGAGACTACCACTAACTGAGGGAGAGTATGTGCTACTTACGATCTCTAGATAGGCTGACTAGACTCCAGTGGATGAATTTTCATGGAAGGACCTCTGAATACAAATGCTTGACTAGATAAAACTTAACAAGTATGAGGTATGGTGGGAGGTTAGGGGCATGGATGGGTGAGGGGGTCGAAATTTGATTAAGAACTGTTGTATGAAATATTCAAAAGCCCAATAAAAATTTTTAAAAAATCATTAAAAAGTTCAAAATTAGGTTGACATCATTATACTTTCATCTTCTTTGCATTAAATTAAATCCAAATCACTGCTTTTATATGCACTTAAATATATGCTCCTATAGTTTTAAATGCAGCCTATGAATTCCACATATCAGAATCCCTTTTGAGAATCCCTTACAAAGAAATGCAAATTCAAAGGAATCAATTCAGATACATCACAAAATTTCAGTTTCTGAGAATCTATTCCTGATACTGCTTTTTAAATTAATTTTATTGGGTGATTCTTATGTTCATACTAGTTTGAGAGCATCCATTGTAACTGTAGGCTCCTATATTCCTTTACTTATGGTTTAGAGCTTAATTCTAACAATAGCTTAGAATGCTCAGTACAAACCTAGGAATTCATATCAAATATTCATAATCAATTTCTTCCATATTTAGTTTTAATGTTAATGTCCATAAAAAACAACCACGAAATTTATTGTTTATTTCTTTACATATGCATCCGTGAATGTTTACGTGTGCGTGTTTGGGAGTTGTATGCACTCTCAGATGTGAGTGTGGCTGGAGCTTGGGGTGTCCTCTGCTTTCCTTTCAGCCTTGTTTCTTTGAAAAAGTGTCTCTTGCTGAACCTGGAGTAGTTCATATTTTCAGTTAGGATGGCAGGAAACAAGCTCCATGATCTTTCTATTTCTGCCTCCATGAGCACTGTAGGTGCTGATATGAGCAGAGCCACACATAGCTATTCCATAGGTGCTGGGATCCAAATTCTAAGCATCCTGTTTGGGCAACAAGCATTCCTAACAACCAAGTCATCTTTCCCTACTCAAATTTATTATCTTATCCGAGACAATTTCAGATAAGTTACACAGCTAGAATAGTGAGATAAAATCCTTCACTATATTCCTCTTTTAAACTACAGATTTTTAAAATTTATTTTTATATATGGGGGAGGGGCTAAGGATATATAAGCCAAGAACGCCATGATGCACCTCTCTCGCCATCTTGTGAGACTATCGGGAAGTCACAGGATCAAATAGAGTGTGGACTTTCCAGCCAAGGTGTAAATGGGGGGTAGGGGGCACTCTTCTGTAAATAAACCCACACCCTATGCTCTGTTAGCAAGCCCAAAAAACTCATTAGGATTTTTAAAAAAACAAAAACAAACAAACAAACAAACAAAAAACAGAGCAAATGGAAAACTTCATTATTCCACTAAAGTTGACCCCATGCTGGCAAATCTTTTGGTCTTTGATTTCTTATTCCTATTTCCCCCCCTTAAACTTCATTGCATATTTTTTTTATGTAACCTGTTTCAAGTTATTTCTGGAAAAATGTGTTAAAAATTGCCTCTTTGGATTAAAAAAAATCCATTTTTTAAAATGTGTGTTTTGAGAGATGCTCATAGTCCTCTGGAACTAGTTGACCTAGGAGGAACGCAAGAAACAAAACTGTCCTTTATGTCCCTCTGACCAAATTAGTATAGGCCTCAAAGTATGTCTGTTAAACATCCAAGAAGGTTAGTTCCACCAGTCTGGCACTTTTAATTACTGTGTGTCGTGTAGATAAATCTTGGGCAAAGACCAATTGTTCTCAGATAAAGCTTTACCTAGACATATATTTCTTGATCCGCTATGTATAATATGTCAGTAGGTTGTAGGAGTAATATGGTTCCCTCTGGTTTACAAAACGAGCTAGGCATTATTTATTTCTTGCACTGTCTCACCCCTCCATCATGGCTTTCCCACTTAAGGTGTCCCCGTTTCCTCTAATTGTGGTGGGTCACTTGTCTTCTTGATCAAGGAGGCTGAGGAGACTCCACCAGATGGACTTGAACCAGTGTCCAGTCTACAAACAGGAAGGTCAACACAAAGGACACACTTCCTCCATGCTTTCAAGTGAAGCCAACCATGGTTGAGTAGGACCTTTGACTTATCTTCACATATGCAGAACTGGTAAAAGAAAGGAGACAGGTGCTTCTCCCAAGCCCACGTGACCCCTGAGGAACAGATCCTCAAATGACCTTAGTATTAGAAATAAATTGGCTTATCTGGGCCAAATGTATGGCTTTAAACACCCAAAAGGAAAGTATAACCAAAGATTAAAGGGGTCAATATAATTTCTTAAGAGTCCATATGCATAGCTAAAGGCTACATAACAAGCAACAATGCCAGATAGGA
>NW_008355390.1:833497-838205 GCF_000622305.1 Nannospalax galili
AGAAAAAAAATAATAATTCTTCAAAGCATAAAAATTTGCTCCTTAATAATTAGTAGATGTGAAAAACATTACTATTGAAATCTACCTGACGACTTTATATCCATGCTCAGATGCCAAGGAGCTCAGAAAGTAATCAAATGTGACTAGCAATAATCAGATATATATAGATTAGAAGTGCATGTGCAAACATCTTAATGTCAATTGCATTAAAAATGAATTTTTCTGTATGAAACTGTGTATTTTAATAATGAAATGGAGATCTTTTGTAAAGGTTAAAACCTCATTTAATCTTGTGTCTTATAGGGTTTATATTGATTACAATATTGTATAACTGTAATAATTCAACTGTAAACCTAAAAATTTACAGACAGTTTTGAAAGAGATGCATGTTAGCTCAGGAAATTGTTATTGAATATGCCAATGCTGTTATAATGAAATGCTTCTTCTAAGTGTGTGGTTATTAAATAAATAATTAAAAAATTTTTTTTAATGTGTGTTTTGCCTGCATGACCAAGGAGGCCAGAAGAGGGCATTGGATCTCTGGGAGGAGAGTTAGTGATGTGGATTGTCAACTGCCATGTGAGTGCTGGGAATGGAGCCTGGATCCTCTGCAAGAACAGTCAGTGCTCTTAATCATAAAGCCATTTCTCAGTCAAAAACTACGTATTTTAAAATAGGAGATTTTGTCCATTTTAATTCAACTGAGTGGCCTGAAGTAAAAATTTTTTAAAATTTTAAAAAAGACTGAAAAATTAGTTAAATGAAAGATTGTACTACCAGATATTTTTTCATTTACTAAATATCAACACTAGTAACAATATAGAAATTGATGGAGCTAAAACATATAAAGAACTTTCATTCTAAGTTTTCTGTAAATTATGCAATGAGCATTGAATAGACTGCAGATTGTCCAATAGGCTGTCTTTTATGTCTCCTGAAAATTCTTGTGTTGAAAATCGTACCTATGTGATAGGAATAGAAGGTAAGGCCTTTGAAAGGAAATGAGGCAAGGTGGGTGAGCCCTTCATACATGGGATTAGTGCACTCACAAAGAAGACTCAGGGGACCTTCTGCCCATCACGTGATGAATAAAAAGAGAAGGCCACAATCTGGCCACAAAGTTGCTCCTCAGCAGAGTCTACCCATAGTGGCATCCTTGTCTTGAACTTCTCACTTCCACATCATATGATGTAGATTTGTTTTGTTCATAAGATGTAGATCTATTTTGCACAAAAGTCAGTGTTTCAATAAGACAGATACGTTTATAGAGAAGAGTGAGGCAAATAGTGAAATTGATTTTATAATGAATTTGTAAACAGAAGCAAATGCTGACAAACAGAAAAATAACAACCAGAAAATCCTGGGAAATTTATTTCATTTTCATTATATCAAAAGTTATACTTGGTTTTGTTAACAATTTACTACAAACTTTCATTTCCTGAAAGAATTTATGACGTTCAAACTGGTTTCTATCATAAATGGCAGATAACCAGTTGACTGAACTGTCTACAAAATTTGTCTTTTCTATGCATCTGGTGAATTGCCATGCATTATTTATTGAAGAATTATTAATGGATGATATATAGATATATTCTTCTCGGATCAGTATAACAGGTCTTTTATATTAAATGTTTCAGTGAAAGGACTTGTTAGACAAAAATTATATTGACATTTGGCTCTATAATTTTCATATAAATAGAAAAGTGAACTGAAAAAATACAGGCACTTTGTGAACTGGTGTGATCATATCAATATTTATGTTTAATAACTTTGTCTTCATAAAACATTATAGAGAGCTAGGGAGATGGCTATGATGGTATAGGCACTTGCTACAAAGCCTGAAGACCTGAGTTCAATCCCCAGGTTTTACATGGAGAAGTAGAGAACTGACCCTCAAAGTTGTCCTCTCATCTCCATATACACCCTGGCACATGCATGCCCCTCCTCCAATAAATAAGTATATTAAAGAAGCAGAAATAAGGGACTGGAGAGATGCTGGCTAAGAGCACTTTACTGCTCTCCCAGAGGACCTGCATTCAGTTCCCAGCACCCACATGCAGCTAACACCCAAGCTTAACTCTAGTTCTAGGTGATCTGACACCCTCCTTTCTTCTGGCCTCTGTGGGCACCAGACATGCACCATGGTGCACTTACATACATGCACATGAAATAAAAATGAATAAAACCTTTAAAAAGCTTTTTTAGCATGCAAATAAAAAAAACTCCAAATGTTTACAATTGACAAAGAGTAACAACACTAGTTAGAAAAAATTATAAAAATTATAAAACCTCCTCATCACACAGTTTATTTTCCATTTATTTACTATTTTTATATTCCCATAATATAGATGTAAGTAATATTTTATGTTTCATAAAACCAATATTGTCCTGAAACATTTGCATGGAGTCTAACCTTATGATAACACCCTCACAAAATCATACCATGTCATAATGGATATATTTTTATGTGACATTAGGTATATAAGTAGTTAAAAGAGCTAACCAAATTGCACCTCACGTCATCATCAACCTGACTGAGCAACAATCAGAAAGAATAAGAACTCTCCTGATAGACAGTTAATTGGTCTTGGACTTCCTTAACATGGTATCTTAATTCATTACACATAGCATCAATCACATCCTTGCTCTTAAGAGTTGGTACAAAAGGACACAGCTTCAGGAAAGGAATGACTATGAGAAGAACATCACTTATAATATTAGCTCGAATTAATGTGTTTCTTTTCATGAGATAGCATTTTTAATTTTTTTAGGGACATTATTTTCTTTTAAAAATACAACAAAGCTTGACCTTCTATAATTGCTAAAAAACGAACATAGTGATGATCCTTTCTTCTTCTGAAATATTCATACCGTAATTGAAAATAATTCTTTCAAAAGCAACACAGGGATCATATAGCACTGAAAACTACATTAGCATGAAACAATAAGAAAGTATATTTCAAACACTATTTATATCAAAAAAAATAAAATTAGCATAAACAATTGCTCTTAAATTATTTCAATTATGTCCTAAATAAAAATTAAAGGAATCAATATTTGGCTTGCATTTCCATATCAAAATCAGGTAAGTAATAGCATTTTATAGCCAATAATAATTTTAAGAAACTAAAGGTACTTAATGTTGCATATTGTCATCTAGAGTTCTAAACTGATATTTGAGACATTCCTTATTGATTACTTTGCTTTTCAGAACTTAACTGTGAGTCCTCAAGAGTCAAATACCATGTATAGATCCTATGTCAATTTAGCTAAACAACAATATTCAGTTCTCTTGTAGGCCTAGGCTCTCCCCTGCACTTTTTTGGACTGGGTTTAAGGTACCAGGCATGTATTCCTTCCTGTGGAGCATGCCTAATGTTCAGAGAGTTGGTTATGGTTGCCTCCATAACAGTATTGCCATTATTTCTCAAGTGGATACATCCTGCTTGGCAGGTTGTCTTGTAGACTGTAGAAATGACAGCTAAGTGAGACCACTGTTGCTGTTGCTACCCCAGTATCCCTATAGCACCTTCTGACACTCTGAATGCTGCCCAGTAGGGAGGAAGCTTCCAGCTCAGCTCTTGATTGTGTATATTATGTATACAAGGTGTGTGCTTTCTTCAGCAACAGGGTTTTATCATCTAGTTCTAGTGGGCAACCAAGTGGAAGGGCAAGAGCGTGTATTGTTTGGAAGGTTTCTAGGACCTCTCTGAGGAACAACTCATAAAGAGGCATCCCATGCCTGGCACTAGCCCTTTTGATTAATAATCTATTGTTTCTAGAAGCAGCATTTTCATGCTATGAGAGATATCTACATTTGGAACTCCTTTTTTCCTTTATCATCTTCTGGGTAAGACATTGCAACTGCAATGCACAGTGGTTTTGCATTTGTACTGAGCTGTACAAGAATGAACACAACAACAATCATTCATGGCTGGAGGAGGGGCTCATGGGGCATTACATCTTATTGCTGATCTATTGGCTACTGACAGATTCAAGGAGAAAATGAGTCATTGCCTTCAGTTGTGTACCCACTGATAACCCCACCAGGTTCCAACAGACAGTTCCAATCCAATGGTCGCATAGATGCCCTGATTAAACAAGCTAAAAGTCATGAATCTGGGAAAGGTACTGAAATGGATTTGAGGGGTGTTAATAGACATGAGAGGGACAAAAGAGGAGCAGAGGAGAGAGAACAATCACATATATTATATGGATGTATGAAATTGTCAAATAAAAATTAATTTAAAAATAAAAAATAATATGTATATAGTTGATGTGCCTAAACAGTATATCAATTATTTCATACAAATTAACAGTAACAAAGCCAGTTCATAGGTATAGAATTTTAACAGTTGAACTCAAAAGATGAATATTTTCAAAAAATTATTAACTTTTGCAAAAACATGTATTAATGTACAATGCTTCATTTTACTCAACCCAGAACAGAAGTGTCTAGAAAAATCAGAAATTTTCAGCAGGAAATGAGAACATGAACTTTAAGTGTATGGCAATACCAAGTGGATATAAAAGATAATTTGAAAGCTAAGAGAGTAGTTCCTTTTAACAATCACTTTTAAAATTATATTAAACACATGTTTTTCTTAAAAATCAAATTTGATTATAGGCCTTAGGAATTTTGTAAATTTTTCAAAACATATTTAAAGCAAATGAAAGTATCTGAAGTTTTTGTTGTTCTTTTTTTTTT
>NW_008355390.1:838272-853987 GCF_000622305.1 Nannospalax galili
CGAATAGCTTTAAATAGCCCTTGATATTCGTGTGCTGGTGTGGTTCTTGTTATAAAAGAACAGGTTTTTGCATATAGAACTATAAAATTAAATTAACATATTGTGAATTGTTTTGAAAACAAATAATCTAATGACTTTATTATGTAGAATGTCAAGGGACTTGAGTGAGTCTCTAAATTCATAGACGTCAGTGTCAAAACCTAACTATAGTGGTGAAATACACATATAAGCACCTTATTCCATTTAATTTGCATACAGACTTATAAAATAAGATAACAAATAAAAGACTCCTGGAAGTTAATGTGGTTGGGTAGACTCCGTGTATTAGGTTTTTCAGTCTCCTTTTAAAACAGTTTTCAAAGAAGCTGTCACATGAAGGATGAGTCAGACTTTTCTTTTAAAAATCCTATATGAAAGCATGTTTCATAACTGCACATTGGATGCCCAAAATTATTCTTTGTAATGTCTGATATTTTAGAGCACATAAGACCATTATATTTTTCTCATTAAGTAATGTGAGTTACTTGATTTATTACAAAAATTGTGCCTGAAATTCTATGGAAAAACTCATAAATATATGATAACAATACAATATTCTATTCATGGTTGGTACATAGAAATAGGTTATTAATATATGATTCCAAAATATTGGAGATATCAGAGACCTCCTCCTCACTTTGGATATCACTGGTAAGATTGTTGAAACATAAAAGACCCCACTATTTTATGCTCAGAAATCTGACTCTATTATGATAACACAGTGAAACTGAGCCATGATGAATGGGTGAGCCACATTTCCTCTTCCTGTTCAATGTTCTTAGTTTCCTGTACTATCTATCTGCCCTTCTTGGACTATCCTTGAAGTCTGTCATGATAACTTCTTTCTCATTCTAACTAGACATGAGACCTGCATTGCTTTACTTGGGAGCTTTGGGTTACCTTTTCTGCTCTGTTTGTAACCAATGGAGGGCTTTTCCCTTCTTTAGACTGACCTTTCAATCATTACAAGGAAATGCGAAATTGGAAATATCTTAAATAATCCATTGGCACACACCTGGTATTGGCAGAGTGGGTCAATTTCCTCCACAGCGCTCAGCCCAGTCTGGGTTCCTCCCCTCAGATTTGGGGATTGTAGCTCTTTCTCTGAGACTCCCTATAACCCTGCCATCTTAGCCATCAAACTTTCCCTGGTCACAAGGATCCCATCCCATCCAGGATTTTTGTGCACCTATTCCAGGCAGAGTGAATCAATCTCCTCCATCTCTGCTCTCAGGGATCCTCCCCCAACTTAGACTTCCATTTGGAGCTCTATCCCCTGAGACCTCCCTGAGTCCTGACATCTGAGTTCCATTCGCCGTAGATCTATGAATTCCCACCCTAACCTACCAGCCAAACTGCTCACATAGTAACCACCCAACCTACTGATCCAGGACCCTGTGCAGACACCCCTGAAAATCCACCTCAAAAGTTGCACCTCACTCACTGCTCCAGAGCTCACATTTACCCTCTTAGTCAGCTAGACCTTCCCCATGCTGTCCTCACCCCAACCTTGGACATAGGCCCCCTCCTGCTCCTCCCAACTGAGAGTTCCAGACAAGTCTACCAGAATGCAGACACTTGATACCCACAGTCTCAAATTGGGCCTAGGCCCCTTCACCCTGGTTGACAGCTCTTAAATAGTTAGCCTGGAACCATTCGGTACCACCAGTAAAAAAATCAAAGGTGAGAACCAAGCATAGGTCAACTAACTATTCATACCTGATCAAAGAGCAATCAAGTTACATCAACAATATAAACACACAAATTTCAACTAAACAAAGGGAGGCTACACACAACCAACAAAAGAAATCTGTATACCCATTCCACAAGGCAAAAACACCAATAATATGAAAAACCAAGATATGTTCCCACTAAAACCTACCAGTCCTAAAGAAGTGCACTACAATAATAACTACCCAGAGAAATGCCAGGATGCAGAATGTCAAAGAACAATCATAAACATTTTCAAAGAATTCAGTGATGGGCTGGAGAGACTGCTCAGTGGTTAAGAGCACTGACTGCTCTTGCAGAGGACCAGGGTTTGATTCCCAGCACCCACATGACAGCTATGAACCGTCCTTAACTCCAGTTCCAGGGAAATCCAAAGCCCTCTTCTGATCTCCATGGCATTGCATGACACCAGTGCACTCCCATACATGCAGCCAATACACTCGTACACATGAAATGAAAATAATAAATAAAAAATATTTTTAAAAAATTCAGTGGCTTTAAAGTACATACAGACAACTCAAAGAAATCAATTAAGATAGGAATAAACTGACTGAAGCATGAGAACATACGAACTTATGACAGAATAAAATATCAAAGACAATTCAGGACTTGAAAAATGAATTCACAAGAGAAATATTGAAGAAAACGCAAGCCAAAATGAAGATGAAACTGAAAAATTCAATAAGCCAATCTGAAACAACAGGGGAAAACTTTAAAAGCAGAATGAGTAAAATGGAAAACAGAGTATCAAGATTGGATGACAAAGTTAAAGAATTGGACTGTTGAAGAAACAATTTGGGAAAAAAAGAAAACCACAGGATTGGAATATGCAGAAAAAAACATGAAAAGACCAAAATTGCACATCATAGGCATACAGGAAAAAGGAGACTCTCAGGTCAATGGTATTGACCAGATCTTCAACAGGATTATAGGAGAAAACTTCCCTAACTTAAGGAAAGACATACCTATACAAATACAAGAAGCACATAGGACAACAATTAAGACCAGTACAGAAACTCCCCATGGCATATCATAGTAAAAGCACTAAATGTACAGAACAAAGAGACAGTACTGAACACTGCAAGAAAAACAGCTAGTTACATATACAGGAAAACCCTTCAGAATTATGGCTGACTTTTCAATGCAAACTAATAAAAGTCACAAGAGCCTGGAGCAATGTATTCCACTTTATAATTGATCATAGATAACAACCCAGAATACATTAATCAGCAAAATTGTCTATCCAGCCAAAGAGAAAAGAAAAAATACTTCTGTGATAAAATAAGCTAAAACAAATCTTGTCTAGCAATCCAACTCTACAGAAAATACTTGAAGCATAATAAAGGACCAGAGAAAGAAATGACCATACTCAAAAAGTGACAGAAAGAAAAGAAATGAAGGTATAAAATACAGAAACACAAAATAAGACTAAAAAAAAAACATAAAATGTAATGATATTAAGAAATACACACCTTTCAATAATAACCCAAAATATCAATGGCTTCGACTCCCAGGCAAAAAACACAAGTTAGTGGAATGGATTAAGAAACAAAATCCATGTGTTTACCAACTACAAGAAACCCACTTTACCTCAAATGATAGGCTACACCTTGCAGTGAAAGAATGGAAAAAATATTCCAAGCAACTGTCACTAAGAAACAAGCAGGAGTAGGTAGTCTAATATCTGATAAATTAGACTGCAAGTTAAAATTTATCAGAAAAGATCAAGATGATAACTACAATCTGATCAAGGGGACAACTGAACAAGAAGATATCAAAATCATGAATATATATGCACTAAACTCTGGTGCAATCAATTTCATAAAAACATGACTACTGGACTTCAAGACACAGATTAACCCAAAACTCAGTAATAGTTGGTGACTTCGGTACTCCACTTTTTCCAATAGACAGTTTATCTGGACAAAGAATGAACAGAAAAACACCTGAATTAAATGATATCTTACATGAAATGGATCTAACAGACATCTACATAATATGCCACCCAAGCACCAAAGACTAGATTCTACTCAGTGGCACATGGAATTTTCTCTAAAACAGATCACATACTGGGAACAAAAGAGACTTCAAAAATACAAAAAAAAAAAAAAAAAAAAAAAAAGAAAGAAAGAAAGAATTTCATGTATTCTATGAAACCACTACTCAATAAAACAAAATCAATAGCAAAATCAGCTTGAGTAACTATCCAAATTCATGGAAATTAAACAATATACTCCTGAATTATGAATGGACCAAAGAAGAAATCAAGAAAGAAATAAAACTATTCCTCGATCTAAATGAAAATAGTAACACAACAAAACCTCTGGGATACATTAAAAGAAGTCCTTAGAGGGAAATTTATAGCTCTAAGTTCTTACATTAAAAAATCAGAAATCACAAAAATAAATGACAATGTTACAACTCAAGAATTTGGAACTTTATAGGGGAATACTTTAAAAGCTTTTCTAAAAATATTCTATTAAATTAGAAAATCTAAATGAAATAGATGAATTTCTAAATTCAATGGTCTACCAAAGTTAAACCTAGAAGAGATCAACAGTGTAAACAAATCAGGACATTGAAACAGCAATAAAAAAATGTCCCAATTAAAAAAAAGTCCAGGCCCATACGGATTCACAGCAGAATTTACCAGACCTTTAAAGAAAATCTGCAACCAATACTATTACATAATTCAAAAAGATAGAAACATAGAGAGAACTACCAAACTCCTTCTATAAAGTCAGTATTATATTAATACCAAACAAGGTAAAGACACAATAAAAAAGAAACCTATAGGCCCATATCCCTAATAAACACAGATGTAAAACTTCTCAACAAAATACTCACAAATCATATATACAGACACATGTCCATAAGATCATACATGATGATCAAGTTGGCTTTATTCCAGACATGCAGGGATGGTTCAATATACATAAGTCAATAAATGTAATAAATCATATAAATGGACTTAAAACCAAAAACCACACATCATCTCACCAGATGTAGAATAAACCTATATAATAAATGTGCAGAAAAGGACTTTATAAAGTGAACAGAAGTTACTCAGGAATTCAGGTCAACAATCAACAAGTGAGACCTCATTAAACTAACAAGCTTCTGTACAGCAAAGGGAACAACCAATCATGTGAAGAGGAAACCCACAGAGTGGGAGAAAACATTCACCATTTATAAATCCAACAGAAATTTAATAGCCAGAATATTCAAAGAACTCAAAAAAAAAAAAAAAGAATCAAGAAAACAAATACCCCAATTAAAAGATAGGTAATGGATCTTAACAGAGTTCTCAAAATAAATAAAAACGGCTAAGAAACACTTTAAAAATATTCAACATCCTGAGTAATAGGGCATTGCAAATAAAATGCACTTTAATACATCATGTAATTCCAGTCAATATGGCTAAAATCAAGAAAACAAATTATTACAAATGCTGGTTGTAGATTCATGGAAAGGAGAACTCTCATTCACTGCTGGTGCAATCACTATGAAAAACAGTGTGGCGAACTCTTAAAACACTAAAAATAAATCTACCATAGAGTCTAGTTATACTACTCCATGGCATATACTTAAAGAAATCATCCAACTGTGGAAATACTTGTGTATCCATGTTTGTTGCTGCTCTTTTCACAATAGCTAAGAAATGAAAACAACCTAAATGTCCATCAACTGATGAATGGATAATGAATGTGTGGTGCATTTAAAGACAAAATCATGAAATTTGCAGGTAAATGAATGAAACTAGAAGCTGTTATACTAAGTGAAGAAAGACTGATAAAAACAAATGACATATATTCTTCCTCCTTTCTGTATCTTAGCAGCAAATCCTTACATGTGAGTATTTATCTTGCATAAAAGGTAACTGCGGGAGCCAGGAAATGGAAGGAGCCATAAAAGGAAAGGGAAAGCAGGAGTCTCAAAGAGTGGAGACAGGTGGTTCCCTGTGGGAAACAGGGAAAATGGAGGTATATAACTGGAAAGTGAGGAGCAAAAGTTATATAAGGAATCATGGGGGAAAGGGGAACACGGAGCTCAAGAGAAGGGGGGTAAATAAGAGACAGGTATTATGTAGAAAATAGGGGTACATTAACTGAGAATGGAAGAGGAAGGGTTAGATAGGGAGAGAGAAGAGATAGAGCTTAGCTTGTGTGAAAAACCTGAGAGAAATGCATTAGCTTAAAAGTCTTCTGAAAAATACACATAGAGTATTTGTACATGAGTGTATGTGTATAGCTGAAGGCTATATTTCAAGAACACAGTGCCAGACAGGAGAAACTTCCCTTTGAGTTGTTGGTAAAGGTAGTCAAAGAGAGTCCCAAAATAACACAGGTTATTCCACAGCCCTTGATTTCCTCCCAGAACTTGAAGGTAAGATCCTATTTCTGAAGATAAAATATGCTTCGGAAACAGGACTTGAAAAAGCCTTCTCTCTGAAGCTAGCTCTCGTAGCATCAGAGGAGACTATGCATGCTCCTAAGGGAAAAAAAAAAAAACAATCAATGCTCCAACCTACTGTAAAGCCTAAAAGCCACAACAATGACCAGTGGTGCAGTAGTGGCACATTTATCTTGGGATAATCAACAACTCTCTCATTGGATTTAAGGCCCACTCAATGGGAGGGAGCTTATGTGTGGTGTTATAACTGTAGCCAGATATATAGCTGAATATGTAATGTACCCTAGAGAAAAATCTGTGTCTCTCACATCCCTACACAAATGTGAATTCTTGCTGTATGCTCAATATTTATCCTTATATTTGCAGACAACTATACCCCTCAACATTCATCAAAGAAGCTTCCTTTTGCAATAGATGGAGACTATTACAGAATTCCACAACTGGTCAAAGATAAAGATTAAGTGTTTACGAGATGCACAGTCCTAAGTGACACATCCCCAATGAAACTTTGACATATAATCAGGGAACATTGCAGTACATGGTGCAGAAAGAACATTAATGAATCTCTCAATTATTACCAGGGAAGCTTCCTCATCTGACAGATGATGACCAACACAGAAAGCCACAACTGGGTGGGATTGGATAGGCTCCTGTATTAAAACTTTGCCACTCAGTACTCAAAGGTCATTGCAGAAGATGAGGCAGAAAGACTGTTAGAGTCAGGGGAGGTTAATAACCACAAGGAAACAAAGTTTTCCAGGTTCCTGGGATGTTGCTCATATGAACTTATAGCATAGTGACATCATGTTCAAGACTCATGCAAACTCAAACCAGACAAAAACCCACCATAGATAGAACTTGGGAAATGGATAAGAAATCCCATTTTTAGTTGAGGAACTATTGGCAACTGATCACTGCTGGTTGAAGAATAGTTTGTTCTCTAGATAGGTTGATCAGGCTCCAGTGGATGGACTCATACCAAAAGACATTTGTGGACAGAATCTTGACTTGATAGCCCTTAACATATATTACAGAATGTATGATATCCTGTGAGGAATGCTCTGGGGGTATGTAGATTAAGAAGGGATCCAAATATGATCAAGATCTTTTATATGAAATGCACAAGAATTCAACAAAATTTTAAAAATCACATAGATCTAAAGCTACTAAACAAAATTTATTGTTTACCTTTGGCCAGTTGAACCAGAGAACTGAGGTTTTAAAAAAAATATTTCCATGAAATAGGTACAAGTTTCTCTTTTTCAGACATTTTATTAGCCAATTTTAATTGTATGAAATCAGACCTCTGTTATGACATTTCATACATGTATATAATATATTTTGATCATATTCACCTTCCAGTAACTTATACCATGCTCCACCTAATATTGTCTTATACATTCACGTCTTTGCTTTTTTTTTGGTGTTTTTGAGACAGGGTCTCCCTGTAGTACCAGCTGTCCTGGAACTCACTATGTAGACCAGGCCGACCTTGAACTCACAGAGATCCACCTGCCTCTGCCTCCAGAGTGCTGGTATTAAAGGCATGCGCCACCACGCCTGGCTTTGTCTTTGCTTTTTAAAGTCTAGATTACCCATTCTAGAGAAAAGGTGCAGCATGTATCTTTCTGAGTCTGAACTCAGACAGGATTTCCACCAGCAGATAAATGAATAAAGAAAATGTGTTATAAAAGCACAATATAGTTTTATGCAGCCATAAAGAACAAAATTATACCACTTATAGAAAAATGGATAGAACCAGAGATTGTCTTGTTAAACAAAATAACCCTGACTTAGAAAAAAATATGCTGAGAGTAGCTAAGTCAACTGAAAATAATATATGAATCAGAAGAACCATAGTACATTCCACCTAGTTTTCTAAGTTATCTGATAATTTTGCCATGGGCAATGTTTGTAGAATACTATACATCACAGCATTAAAAGATAATATAGCTTGACATTTGGAAAGAAATGATTAAGACTAAGCAAAAAATACTTAAAAGAATAATTGTAAAGACATAAAACATTGTTTAAAGTTTTTCAGTTATCAAAAATGTAATATGGAGAACTTATGTTGGTTGCTTCTTATATTCTGAAGTCTAAAAATTCCAAATGCCTTTGAGCCAACTTTTGTGAAGACCCTGTTGAATTCCTTCCATCTGAGGTCAGTCTCTCTATCTCCAGTCTTTCATGGCATCTGATGCACATTCCTAGCCAGATCGGTCTTACCTTTTGTGTTATATAATCAAATATCCAATTGCATGCTTCAAAACCATGAAATTCATAAGCTCAGAAATACTTCAATATAAAGATCTCAAAAAGAGATAATATTATACTTAGTGGTATAGGATTAGTGGCATAATGTAGGATTATATTATGCATATACTTAGTGGTATATGCATAAAACTATTTTAAAGTCTATTGAGAATACTCAATTGGTAATACCTGATAATGCCAGGTAATAGTTATAGTTCACTGTTCTCTTAATTTCTTCTCAAGACACAAACTACTACTTAATTATGGGAACTTTTGTCCCAGAGTGTTAATCATCTCTAACTTTTTCTTACTATAGAAAACATAATGTAGATTAGACCACATCTGAATCACTTATATGAACTCCGCTTCTAAATCATTCCTCTGATACAAAATTTCAAGGATATCTGTAAGTTAATCAAACTAAACAGTATCTTCTCCATCTGACCCATGTAGGAACTCACAAACTACTTCTTTAAAATCATATCTTATTCTTTTCAAACTAATGATGAATATACATTATCTATGTGCTTGAATATGAAGAATTCATCATACTCATTGATTAAATGGGATCAGATTTGGGAAAATGAGGACAGGAATGGTAAATAGATCAGGAAGAGCTTAACTTGACAAGTTGAGAATAAAACTCAGTAACATGCTAAGTAATTTAACTATGAAAAGGCAAACTCATAAATATGTAACTATCATATTCTATATCTCCAAGTTTCATTTCTGTTGCTATGATAAAAGACTCTGACATAAAGAAACCTAGGAAAGAAAGGGGTTGACTTTAACCTACAATTGTAGGTAATAGTCCACAATTGTGGGGAAATCACAGTGGAAGGAGCTTGAAGCAGCTGGTTACAACATATCCACAGTCAAGAGCAGAGAGAGAGAGAGAGAGTGAAAGCATACATACTTGCATCATTTCCAGTCCCTCTCTACAATTATACAGTTCGAGACTCAACCCATGAAAATGTGCTGCCCACATTCAGAGTGGGGCTTCCCACCTCAATGGGAATTTAAGAATGCCTTTCATAGGCAGGCCCACAGGCCACCCCAATCCAGACAATTCTATTTTAATATTTTATTGTAATATATTTTTTATGTGTATGAGTATATTGCCTGCATGTGTGTAAGTGTACCTGTGTAGTGCAATACCTGCAGAAATCAGAAGAGGGTGTCAGATCTCCTGGAACTGGAGTTACAGATGGTTGTTAGCCACCATGTACATGCTGGGAACCAATCCTAGTTGCTCTGCAAAAGCCGACAGCCTCATAACTTGAGCCATCACTCCAGCCCCACAATCCTGATAATTCTTCATTTACACTTTCTTCCCAGGTAGTCCTAGGTGTGTCTAGCTGACAATTAAAGCTAACTAGTTTTATATAAATTTCAGGAAGAACTCTGATGGCCATATGGGTGAGAAACAAAGCAAAGGAACATATAAGTAACTGGGGGCTTATGGAAAAAGTCATCAAGCATATTTTATTTTGTGCATCTAAGGTAATAAATAGAAGAGTTTGGGATAGATGTAAGTATGCAGTCAATGGGATTTTGATGCAGGCTATTAAGGATAGGATAGAATACTGAACATGGCATAAAATAGTAATTCAATAAAGATTATAAACTGAAAACTCATTAAATTGGTAACAGTGACAGCCATTTGTCAAAGAGGAATTAGTAAACCTTATCAAACATTAACTTGAAAAATCTTACCTCATCATAAACCAACATATTATGTAAATTCTATATTTTTATATTTGATGGACTGAACAAAGATAAGAAAGTCTTGTACAAATTCTTATAATGCCTTAAGTGATCCACTTGGATTCATGCACTAGTTTTAAAGTTATTAATATAAAGTGCTAAGTTACAGGAGTAAGAAGTATAGAAACACCGGTGGGTACCATCACCAGTGCAGTGTACTGTTGGAATGCTGTTCATGTCCCAGGTCTGAACATGCTGTTCATGTCCCAGTACCTAGCCAATGGAGGTGCTGGGGACCTGGCAGAGAAAATGGTCTTGAAGTAGTTGAGCCCACACGGTGCTGATCACTCTGTGATCTTGTATGGGCAAGGCACCCAGAGAGGCAGATGACAGGTGTGTACCACCATGCAGCCCTCCCTGTGGCCTCTCAGGAGGCTGAGCACAGGGCCGTGGATACTCTCCAAGTTCCAATGCTGTCGCCCAAGGACAGTGGGCATGTGCCAGATGCAGGGCTATGCTAGCCTGGCTCCCAGTTGGCAACTGCGGGTTGCTACAATGACTCCAAACTATCAATAAACTTAGTTCTTTTAACAACAACAAAAAGTATAGAGAGACGAGCCTTGTGGGATGTAGATCACTTATAGGGAGTTGAGTACAAGCTACTACTACAACACTGAGCAATGTTAATGCTTAAACTTTCTTTTAAATTAACTTAAACTTTCAATTAAGTGAATTGAAAGTTTTAAGGTCTGTGATATTAAAAAATGAATATATTAAAAATATCTAAAATGACTACTACAGATATTGAGGTTTCTCACCACGCAGGAACCACAGAAAAACTAACTGAAGAATCACAACAAATGAAGAGTTAAGTGACATGTTGTCCAAATAAGTACACAAAAGAAAACTGTGTTAATGGACTTTACAAAAACCCATCAGACGTAAGTAACTTTGTATTATTTGACATTCAATCACCTTACTCATAGACTCTACTTAATCCTAGCGACACCTCATAAGCTACATAGTCATCTTTAGCCCCATTTTGCAGATGAAAAAGGAAAGCCTAGAAGGAACTAAGATGAAGTCAAGGTCCACTTCACACATACATAGAACATGTGTGAGAGCAAGATTTCATATTTTGGGTGAGTTAGGCAAGAAGATAGATACAACAAAACCACCCTCATATTCATAATTGTTTACAGTGGACTGTGGGTTCTTCTATTGACAACATGCCCCAGTTCATAAACAGGGTTAACTACTTTGTCAAGTGTTGAGAATATAATTGTTTTGTTTTTATTTGTAGTTAGATGCATTTAATACATTTAATGCACTCTGAACATAACAGTCTGTATAATAAAAAGACAGAAAATGCAACTTTGGAACTCTTAGATAAAGAGATCAAATGCAAAGTTATCAATATTTTAAACATTCCTCTTGTAAGTAGAGCATCCATCTGGTGGATAATGCGGCTGCCACAGACAAAAGTAGCATTTTTCAAAGGCGAGAGTCCTCAGATCTACATGTGATTATAAACAAGAATAATGACTTAATTCCTTATATCTCACACTTGAGGAATACCTGTTAATAAACATAATCCCCAAAGTAAATTAATATCAGTTTTCCAAAATATAAAAATCAGTTATGTTTCCATTGAATCCCAAAGTTAGGATTTTTTGTAATTTGATCATAAGAAAATTAACACATAGTCACCTGGAAGAAAAGATTCATATGTATATTTCTATATACAATCCTTATATATAATTTGCAAAATTGGTTTGATAGTACCAAATGATTTGATTTACAGGCATTTTATATTTTGCCAGATTTTTCAAAATTTGTTTTTATTTAATTTTTATGTATTTCATACAGAACATCTCAATCAGTCTTAATCATCTATATAACCCCTTCCCTACCAGCACCCTCCCATAGCCCCCTCAATGGAATTCATACATTCTATCATTTGTGTTAAGGCCTATTGTGTCAAGTTAGAGTCCCCAGATGTTCACCTACTGAGGTCTATCAGCTTATCTCTAGTCCCTCACTTTTGGAGTATCAGCTCTTCCTCACCTAGGAGTAATCAGTTGTCAATATTTCTTCAGATAAGATTGGGGTCTGCTGTCCATTTCCCCAGTTCTATAGTGGGTTTTTGTCTGCTTGAGTTTGTATGGGACTTGTGTATGCTGACACCATTGCTGCAGATTCACATGAGCAGGGTCCCAGGAGTTTGTAGGACTCTATTTCCATATGGTCATGCACCTCCTCCCTGGCTCTTACAACCTTTCTGCCTCCTCTTTCTCAGTGGTCCCTGAATCCTGGGTGGGTGAAATTTAATATAAGAGTCCTGTCCAAGAACCAGCATTCTACAGACTCTTGATCTCTGCACTTTGGCCATTTGTGACCTTTCTGCTCCTGGCCTTCAGTTGCATGAGGGAGTGTCATTAACGAGAATTGAGAGATTCATTTGTGTCCTCATTATCCCTGTTCTAGGTTCTGTGAGCCTTAAGTGAAGAGGTTGCATTTTGCCAGATTGTTATAGGAAAGTGACAAAGAGTTCACAAATTTAAACGGCTAGATTTACATTTCAGGATAACAATTTTTTAAAAAGCAAAAAATAGGAACTGATTCTAGCTTTCTGATATTCTTCCTGGAATCCATTATGTATCCAGGGATGACCTTGAACTTCTGGTCCTTGTGAGTCAACCTCCCAGTGTTGGATTTCAATGTTCCAACATGCCAGCTTTACGGGATGCTAGATATAGAGCCAGGGCACCAGCAAGCTAGGCGAGCATCTGAGCTATATTCCTCAGATAAGATTCTGATTTTCTTGATTAATACAGGAACATGATTACCTCAAGTTTCTTAATTCAGTAGTCAGATATTTGTGATAACTAATAAATTACTAATAAAACATTTACACTGATTTTCTTAGTACTTCTACTCACCACTCCAAATGCTTGGATTTTTATTTGGACAATTATCCCAGTGGTATTTCCAAAAATCTAAAATAAGGAGAAATTGAAGAGGATCAGTGTAATATAATTTATATAATCATTTTTATAATTCATTAATTCAATGACCTTTGATAAACTTATTTCAAACCTCCACGAGGCTTTCTTTATAATATGCCAATATGTCTTATGTACTCACCCACCATATTTAGTGTTAGGAGGTTCCCTTAAACCTGCTTGCCCTCAGTCTCAACTCTAAACTTCAGGAACCATACCATGCAGTTAAAAGACATAATTCACTCTAAACTCTGACTCAATAATCCCCTTTAAATGAATTCAAGAAACTGCAATTCCCAGCTCTTATTTTTTCATAGTACTTTGAAAACACTCTTTGTGGGAAATTAGTACTGTAATGTTTCCCTGTGATAAGATGAAATCAATATCTTGAAATCTTTTTCATTCCATTTATTATATGACCTCATATATTGTCTGTGAAAAATCTATTTTAGGCTAACAATTACCAGTTTATTTCAGATATAACAGCATAATTGCCCAGTATATTTTATTAAAAAACAGAATTTTCATTGCTTAAAAGAAATTCTTATTCAAAAAAACTGAGAAAAGTTAAAATTAAAGAAAGAGAAATGGTTTGGCTGAGATGTTAACTAGGAAGCAGCACTGTGACTAGATGCTAAATCACTAGACCAGTTTATTGTCTTCTCGTGGTGATTTTAAAACACCTTTATTGAGACTCTGATGGATGCCAGGGCTTCAGCTGGACACTGGGGATACGGTAACGAACAAGACAGACCACCTGACTTCATAAAACTTAACTCTAAAGATTTTCACTCATTAAAATACTGACTATATTCTTATATCTACTTGATGAATAGAGAATAAAATTTAATCAAGATATCAGGATTTGAGAATACATCTGTATGAATAGCCAAGCTTCATTTCCAATGGCTATCTTTTCTTTGACATAAAATTGGCTCACAAAGTTCTTAGCTAAACATCTGAATATCTCTGACCTACTGGATATTTTTTCCAGGGGTAAAATTTTCAAAATTCAAAGAAACTTTTTTTTTCTGTTGGATGCTTTTAAAGGAAACTTTTATTTGTTTACTGATTTGAATCTGTGTCAACTTCCAGACTCAGTGTGAAACTGAAAACATGCCACAGAAATTAAAAGTTCTACATGTGCAAATGAGTAAATATACTCCACATGAAAGAGGAAAATAAAGACCTCTAGAGCTATCCTACAAATCATTTCTTAACTCCTGTTTCATATGGGCACTTCAAACTATTCTATTTATGGTAGATACTTGCAAAAGAATGGTATCCTTCAAAATAAAAGATTCTGCTTTTAGAAATCTAAAACGCTTTTTTCACTGTATCTTTATACCGCTAACTCTGAATATACACCTACATTGTAGTTTAGTTACACTCTCTTAATAACTCAATTACAATATTTTTGCATTATAAAAATATCAGTTGAAGGGCTGAAGAGATGGCTCAATGGTTAAGAACACTGACTGTTCTTGCAGAAGACCCGGGTTTGATTCCCAGCACCCACATGGCAGCTAACAACTGTCTGTAACTCCATTCCAGGGGTTCTGACAGCCTCGTCTGTCCTCCCCGGGCATTGCATGACATGGGTACACTTACCTGCATGCAGGTATAACACTCTTACACATAAAAATAATAAATTTTAGAAAATATCACTTGAAATCTGGAAAGCCAAGAACCCAAAATTATATACAACATTGTTGCCAATTTCTGTCTTAATTTACAGTTCTGCTTAAAATTATAACAATTATCAGAAATATACATGGGCTGTTTCTCAAATGTAAAACGATCATTGGCACTACTATCCTCAGGCCTCTTGGGGTAAGTCTATAGCGCAGCTCTCCACACCAGGACTCCCTAAGCCACATTCACCCTTCCATCCCTCCCGCGTTTCTATACTCCTAGTTTGGGCCCTGCGCCATTCTTAGTCTTGGGGCCCCAGACACCTGGGGAACCAATACTGCTTCCTGATCCTTCTCACCCAGACCAACGAGTGCAGCCCTCCGAGCCCGGACTCCCTAAGCCACATTCACCCTTCCATACCAACCCCGCCTTTCTATACTCCTAGTTTGGGCCCTGCGCCATTCCTAGTCTTGGGACCCCAGACACCTGGGGAACCAATACTGCTTCCTGATCCTTCTCACCCAGACCAACACAGTCCCTTTCCTGGGCTCCAGGAGCACCACTTCTGGTTCTGGCCCCGCTCTCACCTCCCTTTACTTCCCTGGTCCTGCAACACCCGCCAGCCTCTTTCTGGGGCTGACAGCCTCTTTCTGGGGCTCCGAGGCTACCTTTACTCTCCCTGATCCTTTGCATCCAGTACAACCCAGCTACTCAATCCACTCCCTGGGAAATCTTGGGGCTTCTTCCCACCCAATATGTCTTTGCATCCTTGCGTGGCGCGGTCATGGCCAGGGTCTCAGGTCAGTCCAATACCCAAGTTCCTAAGGCCAAAAGCATTCTTAGAAGATTCCAGACCTAAGGAGAAAGTCTGAAAACTTCTGATCCACATTGGAATTGGGCCACCGCGGACCTCCTGAAGACAAAAATCA
>NW_008355390.1:859172-898424 GCF_000622305.1 Nannospalax galili
TTAGATAGAGAATATAATGCCAGGCATGGTGGTGCATACCTTTAATCCCAGCACTTGGGAGGTGGATCTCTATGAGTTCAAGCCCAGCCTGGTCTACATAGCGAGTTCCAGACCAGCTGGGGCTACAGGGAGACCCTGTCTCAAAAAGACAATAAATAAATAAATAAATAAATAAACAAACAAACAAACAAAACAAAAAAAATGATCATTGGTTAGGCTCCCTTCTGACAGACAATTCAGTCTATGAACATGGCTATGGTCTTGACTCTCAAAAGAAAAAAAAGTGAAATTGAAAACAAACAAACAAACAAACAAAAAAAATGATCATTGGTTAGGCTCCCTTCTGACAGACAATTCAGTCTATGAACATGGCTATGGTCTTGACTCTCTGATGTATACTTGATTCGTTAATCAGCCTTCCAGATTACCTGTGAACTCCATCAGTGCATCATTCAACATACTTAATTAGTGAATTCTTTCATGAAGAAGAGTCAGGGTTAGAATGATAATACCTGAGCCCACAAGCATATAAGTACATAGTTGGTGATCAAGAAAACGGAACCAAGCTAATGGCTCTTAATTAAACAGATAGTCTTTTATTTTCCATAGAAAATAAGTTTCATACTTATTAAGCATCATAATATACATAGGATATAACAATGGCAGGTATAATTAAAATAAGAGAAGATATGATAATGCGTTTTATATATTATTACAAGTATCATGTATGGAACATTTTCTGAGAACATCTAAATGTGTTTTCTATACCTCCTGTTTTGAATGGTCAATTCTATCATATAAAATTATCTTTTCAGAACTGTAGCATTAAAAAAACCATAATAAATTGTACCACCAATGTTTTTAGTCATCATCTTCTCCTAGGAGGAAATTCTGTCCAATAGATAAGATCCTTTCAGATTTTCTTCAAGTTCCTTCCACTTCTAGAATCTAATTTAATTCATTCCTAAGAAAAACCTCAAACCTTATTGCAATCATTATGCTATCATTTCCCTATTCCTGAAAATCTTGGTCATGAGATTTGAGTTCTTAAAAACTGTTAAATATCAATGTGTTCCTCTTTCTCGTCTCATTTTACTTAAAAAATAACTCTGACTTAAATCTAAATCTTTGAGTCATCTGGAACATAAACTGATATTATATTTCATCAAGCTAAACAAAAATAACAAATATTTTATTTCTTAAGTACCTTATTTATTGGTGGAAATTCAGTGGTCAAAGAAGCCACACGTGATAGAAACATTACTTCACTTTCACATTTCAAACAAGGACTTTGGAAGGAATCAAATTTTTTAATTGTATGAAGCTGACTATATATTACATGACTATAAACTCTTTGTATGAAATAGGTTGACTTTATGTCTTGGATTTTGAATAGTAAAAAGAAAAATTAATAGGGGTAGGACAATTAGAGTGATAACAAGAGTTCTAATTTACCACGTGCCTGCTATGAATCACTGAGGAGTTTATATGAGCTCCTCAGAGGGACATGGCTTAACTTCTCCTTTTTGTGACATAATTCTGGGTGCTGAGCAGGGAACAGGTGGAAAAGTAGGGTAGCATGACTCTAGAGAATCACAGAGACAGTTCAAATGCTGCCATTGTGTTCTAGGCACAACGTACTGAGACTTCTAATTAGAGAGCAGTGGTAGAAGTATAAGCGCAATGACTAGAGAAGGAACCATGGAGCAGAGAAGGGCCAACCAAGGCTGTGCTGTCATTTATTGCAAGTGAGTGTCTAGGGAGAAATGTATTAGTACATGGTAGAGCAGAACAACGTTGGGAGAGAAGACTCTCTGATCTATTTTGTATACATAGGTCTTAAACCACTTGTTAAATAAGTTATAGTTAACAGATGATGCCTTCAAACACTGCAATTTATACTTGACAAAACACAATTTCCTTCACAAGATAAATAATAACAGCTCTGTCCTGTCTGGTTTGTTGAATCACCACATCTCTGCCTCATGAGTAATTGCTAGCTCATTCTTGTTTCTAGGGTCTGTCTCTACCACCTTCTTTCCTACTACCATTAGTAAGACTTATGTGTCTCTCACCTTGACAGTCCATATCCTTTTCTCCCTTGTACAGCTAAAAGCAACTCCAAACAGAAGATGAACTTGTTCATTTTAACTCTTGCATTCCTTTTCATTCTTCTACACCACGATGTAAGTTATCCTACTTTTAAAATATTTTATTTATTATGTTTATTTTATGTGTATGAGTTCATTTCTTGCATGTATGCAAGTGCACCTGTGTCATACAATGCCCATGGAGGTCAAAAGAGAGCACTGGATCCCCTGGAACTGGAACTAGGGATGGTTGTTAGCTGCCATGTGGGTACTGGGAATCAAACCTAGTCTTCTGCAATAGCAGCTGGTGCTCTTAACCGCTGACTCATCTTTCTAGCTCTGAGTTCTCCCACTTTTACTTCCAATGTTACTGAAACAGATCTCACAAAAATTTCTAATAGATTACTGATTGTGACCACTTATGGGTTCTTTTGGTGAGCTCTAAAATTAGATTCTCCTCTTTCTTTATAAATTATGAGTGTAATTATTGTTTGGTGTGTGCATTATGTACATATGTGAGTATACATGTCACAGCACATATGTGGAAGTCAAAGGACAACTTTGTGAAATCAGTTTTCTCCTTCCATCTTTAAAGAGATTCTGGAACTTGAGGTCAGGTCACGCACCTTTACCATTGAGGCCATCTTGCCCGTTGTATTTCTTCACCTTAAATGCACCTTTCTCCAAGTTGCTATTTCTAGTTTTACTGTTTCCTTTCAACATTTCCTTTAATTGTATTAATATTCAGTTACTAAATACGATTGACCAAGAAACTCCATCTCTGGTGCAGTAGATACATCCATTTCCCCTTCTAAGCTGTAGGTTCACATGCTCAAATGTTGACTTGGCATATCCAACCAGTTACAGTTTAAAACAAATACAGATCTCAAAAGGAGAAATTTAAATAGCTAACAAATATTTTTAAGTGTTCAGTCATTAGCTCTTTGGGATATGTGAATTAAAACTACTTTGAGATTCCATCTCATCCCAGTTTGAATGCCTATCATCAAGACATCAAATGACAACAAATGCTGACAAGGATGTGGAAAAAGACAAACACTTATTCACTGTGTCTGTGAGTGCAAACTGGCGCAGCCAAAGGAAATCAATGGTGGACGTTTGTCAAAAACTCAAAATAGAACTATAAGATGATCTATCACTCCTAGGCATACACCGTAAGCCTCTACATCCTACTACAGAGATACTTGCTTATCCATATTCAGCTAAGCAATGAAATCAGCATAGATGGCCATCAACTGATGAATGAATAATGAAGATGTGGTATATACACAGAACTGAATTTTATTCAGATGTAGAGAAACATGAAATGTACAGGTAAATGGATAGATAAAACTGGAAAACATTATACTGAGTGATATAACCCAGGCCCAAAACACAAAAGCCATGCATTCTCTTTCACATGTAGAGGTTACCTTCGAATCCTTATGTCTGTGTGTTTAACTTGGAGTACATGTAGAAGCCAGGGAAGCTTGAGTTGAGGAAGCCTTAATGGAGGGGGAAAGTAGAACATAAGTGGTATTCAAGTAGAAAGGGCGATTGATAAGAGCAGAAAGATTTAAGCAGGGAATGAGGTGAGAGAATGGAAGAGATGAGAGGGGAGATAGGGAGTGTTAAATAAATGAAAAATGTGTGAAAAATCCATATGGAAACCTACTACTTGATAAGTCAATTAAAAATTAAAAAGTACCCAGGTGGGAAGCAGAGGCAGGCCGATCTCTGCAAGACTGAGGATACCCTAGTCTTCTCTATAGTGTGTTCCTGGTCCACTAGGGCTATAGGGAAACGGATCTCAAAAGAAAAAAAAAAAAAAAAGAAAAGAAAAAAAAAATGCTTCATGGTAGCACAGTGCTGCTCTTGGAAACCTCAAACAAGAATTGCATTAGCAATTATGGGATAATTTCTTATGAATTATTTAATCAGAAAGAAGTCCCAAAATCAAAACAGATTCTTGCCATTCCTCTTAATCAGCAAAACCAGACAATAAGACCTTACTGCTGAAGACACCACACAGCTTAGTTTTAAGATATAGAGAAATCAAACTGAATTGAGCTAGAAGCTTCCCCTCTGCTGGTTAGATACCATAGGTGTTATGCAGGCTGTTGGATAAAATATTCACGTTCAGCCAGGCATGGTGGCACACACATACCTTTAATCCCAGGCACTCAGGAGGCAGAGACATGTGGAGCTCTGTGAGTTCAAGGCCAGTCTCATCTACATGGTGAGTTCCAGGCCATCTGGGGCTACAGGGAGAGAAGACGCCCCCTCAAAAGAATCATGTTCACACCCATAGATAAATGCTACTGTCCACCTTATTCAGAGGAGTTTCCTTTTGTAATGAGTGGAGTCTATGCCAAAGTGATGGTTGCTTATGGTGCTGAGAATACAAGATGATTGAATGCTCAGCACTAAAAGGGACATTGATATAACCCTTCTAAAAGGCAGGGAGCATCTCAGAAGGGGTTGAAAGAATGTAAAAGCCGGAAGACAAGTGGAAGGGTTGCAAAATGATATCTTTTCGGCATGACACAGCCATTATAATCACGATCTCACTGTGGTTGTCTGCACTCAGCCTACACATAAATGGGCCTCTCAACAGTCTATTATATATCGGGGAGTGGCTGAGAGTGCACTTCCCCTCCCTGATGAACTATTGTCTACTGATGGACTCTGGGGCAGGGGCAGTCATTTTGTTCACTTACATGCCCATTGATGAATTCATAGGTCTCAAATCGATAGCCCTAGCAAAACTCAGTGTGTCAAAAAACAAAACAAAATGAATCATAAGCACCTGAATATGGGAAAGGGACTTGTAGGGAGGTAGAGGAATTTGTAGAGATGGGAAGGAGATAAGGTAAATGTAATTACAATACATTATATCTATGTATTATGTTGTCAAAGAATAAATTTAATAATATTAAGTATTGAACTCTAATTTGTTCTTACTTTTTCTGCAAACTCCTGTTATGATTTGTGTCTCTCATGTATGTAACAAGGTCATGTTTTACATACTTCTTCCCTGGCTGGTGGTACTAATCTGGGGAAACTGCAGAATCTTTAGGACTAGGGTCTGATTGGCAGAGGAGGTTACTCAGGGTGGGGCTTGAAGGTGCCTCTGGTTCTGGCACCCTCTCTGCTCCCTTCTCTGCTCACCACATGAATAGCCTCTGCCTCACATCCTGATGCGAATGGCTGATCTGCCATTATTATGTGTTCCCTGCTATGATGGACTGAAACTTCCAAAATCATAAGACGAAATAAATCTTTCCTGCCATAATTTTTTTTTGTTAGGGACCATGGTCCAGTTATATGAAAGTAAACTAAAATGCCTCCCTTACCTTTCCTGTTTGTGACTAACCCAATTCTACCCATGAACTTCAAACAGATGTGTAAGAATTAATTCATATTGCTGAATTTTGTGCACTGTCTAAATTTTATTATTGATGAAGACTTGTCAATCCTACTTTCTTCATATCAAACATCAATTCTTCTGTCTCTCTGCCACTTGGTTGAACTTCATGGCTCAGTATGGACTGAAGACATACTGTGATGCCCCTTACTGTGTTCTCTTTGTTTACCCTTGGCATTGATGCCACAGACTTTCTAACATGGATGATCCTTTTGCTTTCCTGATGGAAACTATTTAAAAGATCTTGAAAGTCTGCAGCATTGCTACCTTCGGTTTACTGAATCTTAACCCTGCTTTCTCACCTCACATGCATTCATCTCTCATCTTCCCTTATTTACAAGTGCTAGCAGAGCATGGACCAAATGTGTTGTTTGGTGCTAAGCTTTCTCCTCTTCATAATAAATATGCCCCCAACCCTAATCCTGAAAAATTCAACCCTATCTAAATCCTGTTGGACTTTCTCCAAATGAATACAGCATTTCTTCATGGCAATGGTTGAAGAGGTTCTTCTCAATTGTGTTACTCCTGTTGTACTAAGGTCTCATGTAGCAACAACTTCAACACTTCATCCAACTCATTGATTTCATGCCTTACACTGCATCACATGCTCCTACCTTAAAAACTTCATGATCACGAGAGGAATTCACTAAATTACAGATGATATTCCAGAATGAAGAAAATGAATGCATTAATGAATACATGATTTATTCTAAAAGTCTACTAAGAAACACTAACCAGTTTTTTTTTAATTTGCTAAAATTATATTATATAATTCTCTACATTATATAAAAAAATCCACTTTGAAGTACAGCCCTCTGGCAGTTGCATAGTTATGCTATATACACAGTCCTAGTATGAAAAGAACAGTGTCAACATAGGACAAATCCATTAAGTCAACTATTGACAGACATAAGCCATTTCATGGACTTTGGCTAGAGCTAAACTTGAGAAAACAATTCCAAGTTAAACTCTGAACTTCAAAATTTAGGCAGAAGGAAACTAACCAGAATAAAATGCGTATTCAGCTTAAATTCAACTGGCACCATTTCTAGATAAGAGTTTAACAATTTCAGAGCCCCCTTCCTTTTTCTTACCAAAACTAAACATAAGTGACACATGTAAATTGTTCACCTTCTTCAGTAACAGTAATTTTTTCAAAAACATACTTAATGTTATAGATGTGATTGAGTTAAAACTGTACAGAGTCAGTGGCATAGATATAATTTATGTTCTGGAAACCTAGATTTTTTTTATCAGTTAATTACTCCTAGCTAAAAAATAATAAATTCTCATGCTGGTGCCTATGAAAAGTCTTAGAATCTAAAATAAGCATATCTAAATATCTAAATCAGAAATATCTAAATCAGATCTAAATCTAAAAGACATATCTAAATCTGAAAGTCACCACACTTCTGCTGTGAAACTTAGATCTGAGAATCTCACACCATTTACTCTGATATTTACATACTAATTAACATTTAGTCTTAATTTTCTTAATTGTTTTAGGTTTTTTGAGAAATTTATTTTTTAAAATACATATTAGTATATCAAATCATCTTCATTGTAAAATTCAAATAAAACACACATATCTGAATAAAAACATTTTTCTCTAGTTTCATTTACATCCCCCAAAGTAAGTGTTGAATGTGTATCATAGAATTTTGGGACATTTATATGAACATAGGTGGTTTTAAAAGTACATGTGATTTAAGCTGGAAGGTAGTGAGTTGGATGCTGAGAGAGAGGAGGTAAGGTTAGCCAAACTGAAGGATACATGAAAAAGTCAAATAGACACTGATTATCTCAACCCCAATTTACTATACATATATTAGTTAATAATATATATTAGTTGAAAGTAAAAAATTATGTCTAAATAACAAAAATACCATGTATATTTGTTAGTAAAAGGAGTGATCCCCTGCAAGGCTAGATAAAACTATTCCCAAAAGTCGTGGGATATTAATCAAGAATTCCAGTGCCAGCTGTGTGGTAATTCCTTTTGAGTTGTTGGTCAGGAAAGCTCCAGACCCCCTCAAAACAATACAGGGTCTTGCAATTCCCCTTGGTTGTCCATCAGGGCTGGGTAATAAAACCCTGTCGTTGAATCCACCACGCACTCTGATGGCAAGATACAGAGAATTCAAGCTGGAACCTAAATGGACACTTCCTCCCTGCTGGCTGCCTTTCAGAGTTCCAGAAGAAGTTATGAAGTTTGCTAGAGGAGAAAAGGCATCACTGTCTTACCCAACTGTAAGATTTATAAATGACAATACTAATCTGTCAGGCATGATGTGCCCAATTATTCAAAAGTGATAAACTTATAGGACAATCAGCTGCTCTCTGACTGGACTTGAGGCCTGTCTCACAGGAAAGAATCCATTTCTGGTACTGTAAATACCAGTCAAACATTCACGCCTGGGAAACATATTGGTCCTTTGGAGGAACCTGCTAATATTGTTCAGCTAAATTTACATAAGTCAAATTACCTCCTAATTATGTTTATATCCCTAGAGAAATGTTACTGTCACTCTTAATCAGCTCTCGTTTTGGTGGAAGCTGGTGTATTTAGGGAAATACAACTGCTCAGGAACTGAGGAAAAGTGACAGGTAAGTGCTCAGCCATAAACAAGACATATATACCAACAGCTTTAATGCTCAGAAAATATCGCAGAAAGGACAGAAATAATGTAAGAGTCATAAGACAGAAAGAAGGTTTATAAAATCTGTAGTCTCAGCACTTGGGAGGTAGAGGCAGGTGGCTCTCTGTGAGTTCAAGGCCAGCCTTGTGTACATAGTGAGTTCCAGGTCAGCTGGGGCTACAGGGAGATATCTCAAAAGGACCAAAAAAATTGTTTTCATCTTCTGGACAAGATGGAGCCATACTAATTATGAACTCAGTGCAACTGCCCTTGCCTACACTGAGCCTGCAAAAAAAATGAGCCTGCCAACAGCTACCATAGATGGAGGATGGGCCCAAGGAGTCTTCTCCCTTCCCCTGCCCACTGATAGATTCTAGAAACTGGAGAGTCATCAGTTGAGTAGCCGACTGGTAAGCCCACAGGTTCCAATGGACAGTTCCAAACCCACAGTCACACAGATGAGCCTTGCTAAATTGATTGGACCTCCAAAGTCATGTGAATATGGAAAAGGCAGTTTTAGGAAGGACAGGAGGGTGACAGAGGTAGGAAGAAGACAAGGGAGAGTGTGGGGTGAGAGTACTAAGAATGCTTAGTTTAAATGTGTGAAAATGTAAAAAAAAATTAAATCAAGGAGAGCATGCATGTGATTTACAAAGTATATTGTTCTAAGTTTTGCATATTTTCTTGTGTTAAAAGAAATACAAGTATTTTAGAGTTTAACTTTTGACTAGTGATTTCACTCTTGCAAAGAAGGTTTCTATTATGAGGCTGTTTAATATAATAAAGTGGAAGAAACACATTAGCACCCAACAATGAAGAATGTTTAAATACATTATGATACATTCATATTATGAATAAACATGCTGCTGTCTAAAGGAATGAACAATATAGGGAGCTTATATAATTATAACCTTCCTCATTGTTCCTAGTAGGAAGGTAATGATAAAGGATGGACTTGGGAAACTGACTTTGAAAAGGCAATTGACATTTCTCAGCTTCAGCCTCTCAAACTCTAACTAGAATAAAATAATAACAATTTAGTATTAAAGAACTAAAAATAATGTCTGCTCATATAAATATGTTGTAGACTTTAATGAAAATATCTCCTTCAGTGACTCAAATCTCTAATGCAAACTAACAATTCATGCAAAAGTTAAGATAATTTGCTTAGTAGAACAAATGTCTTTGGATAATTATGGTAATTCAGTAAATATAATTTACTAAGTATGTGCATATATATGGGCAACACATCCTTCTATTTTAAAGAAATAAGTTCATCTCAATTTAGTGTTGAGTACTAATGTATTTTAATGTAAAAAATGTACTTTCAAATTACACTTTGTTTAATAAAGTAAGTCAAAATAAATCACTGACATTATTCATTCTCAATAATCATTTGGATTATAGCTGCCATTTGTTCATAGAGGGTTTTCTGTATTTTACACACTGTCAGACTATAACAAAACACTCATTTGTAGAATGTGCTCTTTCCTTGCGTAGTTATCGCCTCACTTAATATCTAGCTATCATGGCACATGCCAAATTAAATGTGGAATGATGAAAACCAAAGCCTGATGTTTAGTTTATATTATTGTAACTTTCAACAGGAAATTAAATGGGAAAAGACGGCATAGACAGCCTTTTCAATGGCAACATTTTGAAAAAAAAATGTTATGTGTTTGAGTGTTTTGCCTATATGTGTGCAATGCTCACAGAGGTCAGAAGAAGGTGTCTGATTGTTAGCCACCATGTGGCTGCTGGGAATCATACCCAAGTCTTCTTCAAAAGCAATCACTTCCCCTAATTGCTGAACCATCTCTCCAGCCCCCATGGCAACATTTTTGCTACCACTTTGCTCTCTCATTTCTTTCCACTCACCTTTTTCAGGTGACTTCCATGAAGAGGTATTGGAAGGGATGTGACTGTGAAGGTGGGAGAATGAGGGTCTTAGCATTTGCAAATATGCAAGGTCATAATCTGCCTTATATTGAATAATTCAGAGGGAGAGAAACCCTTAGTAAATTAAAGTTCTGGGCCCTGTTAATGGCCTACCTAAGTCAGTGTATATTTTAATATAACTAAGTACAAGGAGCTGATAGAAGACTAAATTATACAATGCCTGGCAGTACTGCTTATATCTGCAAACTGGGCCAGGGTGCTAAGTTAACACACTATCAATAGTGAAGCAAGCGCAAAAAAAAAAATAAATGCAAAATATGAGAATGAAGAAAAAATAATTTATATTTGAGAAAATAATTTATATTTGAGAATACTTTCAGAAAGATGATATGAATATTACAAAGCATTTCCATCCTTTCAAACAGTGACTAAGAAGAAAGTGCTAAATAACAGAACAGATTAGAGAACAGGACAGAATTATTCTGCGACTAAGGAAAAACTCATAATCTCTTCCATTAAAGGCAAGTTCAAATGCACTTCAATTAAAGATGTCATTCAATCAACTTCATATTCTCTTTTGAAATAAAAGAAAAAATTTAGCTTGATAAATTTCTAATGAGCTATTTTTTTTAAATCTTGGAGAACAAACATTCTAATGTATTCTAACGTATTTTGACATATTTGATTATATCAATAGTCCTCTTGCTTAGGCACTGTTAGTCAGCTTCATTTTACTGTTGGGTAAATGAATATTCAGAGCATAAGACAGGAGCATAAAGAGAGCAGCACGATGCCTCCGAACTAGAATCTGAAATTTCACTAGAGCTCTAACACATTATCATACTATAGTTGCCTTTAAAAAAAAAACCACAAGAAATCATATCCTTGGCTGATAGACTATTGGTAACTGATCACTGCTGGGTAAGGGAGAGTTGATAATGGAGTGACACTGGATAGGTTGACCATACTCCAGTGGATGAACTCACACTGATAGACATTTGGGAGCACAAATTTCACTCAATAAGCATTAATATATATGACAGAATGCGTGAAATTTTGGGCAGGGGCTATGGGAGGGATGCAGATAATTGAGGGTGTCTAAATATCATTAAGATATATTTCACATACTTTCTATATTGTCAAATAATTGGGCTCTCAAATAAGTTCTTCGTTGCTGTGTTGTTGCTATTTTTGGATTACTTGTTTAAAGACTGATGCTTTGTAATGAAATAACAATCAGGCACCTAAAAGGCAAGCCTATCTCAGTACTATGCTTATACAAGGCAGACAAAGATTGCATTTTCCATTTTATGGTCGATGGACACCTGGTACACAAACCCCAGCAAGAGAGTCAGCATAGTTATTACTATCTTCTATGTGTCTACCATACAAACAAGACTTAGAATTCTGAAAACTATATAATAAAAATATATAAGCATTTTTTTTCAAGATGGGTAAAGATATCTCAGTCTTCAGTTCAATTGCTCTTGTGGCCACTTCAATAACCTTTAAAAAATTGTGTTCCACTTAGTAAAACACTTTGCATTACAAAATCTAATTATGTTATGCACAAGCCTCAGAGGTAATTATAGTCCATGCAGACATTCTTAATTTGTATTAGCGGAAACATGCTACCTGGTGATGAGAAACTCCTATGTAATTATCCAGTTTCAACAGCTGCTCAGTTAATCATATGGTGATCATGTCCAAGTTATCTATTGCCCTGCCCCCCCCCTTATATGTGTCTGTGTCTGTGTGTATGCCTCTGTGTGTGTGTGTGTGTTCATATACAGATATGTGAATGTGTGTCGGTTACTACATGTTTGTATGAAGATGGAGGACAACCTCAGATGCTGTTCCTCGGATGTGTCTACCTTGTTTTTTGAGACAGTGCTTCTTGTTAAAATGAAGCTCTCCAAATAGGCAAGAATGGTCAGTGAGACACATGGGTCTGCTTGTTTCCATCTCTACTCAGTTCAGGAACTATAAACATGATTCACCAAAACCAGCTCTTTCTTTTATGTAGGTTCTGCAAAAGGAACTGAGATCCTCATGCTTGCAAGGCAAGTGTTTTACTGGCTGAGATATCTCAGCAGCCCTCATTCACTGCCTCCAACCTAACATGCTTTCATGTATTTCTGTTGAATTAGAAATATAGTCGAATTTTGTCATCAATAATACTTAAGAATTTATATTATGAGTGTTTATCACTAAACCAAACATTTAAGTCATTGTTATGTATACATTTAGAATAAAACTTAAATAGCATGTATTTGCTAAATGTTGACTGCATCTTTGATAGTAAAAGAACTCAGGAGTTTTATGGAAAGGTATTCCAGTAAGATAAACAAGCATATCCTGCTGAGGGGGAAATGATTTTTCTTTTGATACATAATATGCCCATTTTCGCATGCCCCTGGATTTTCCTGACAACTCACCCATCTGCTAACTTCTTAATGATCAGAGCTATGGTAGCATTTCTTTTTAGAGCAATGATAACTCTTTACTGAATCCAGTCCAGTGCTTTGTCCAGTTGGACCTTACTCATTGCAAATGTTGGTATTTCCACCATTTCCACTGGAACATTCCTCCATAATTGGACAAATTTCAGTGCTAGATTGCATTTCCTGACAGGCCATCCTCTTCCTGCTGCTTCTTAAACTGGAGCTAGTTATTTTAAATCTACAGGGCCAAAAAATTAACTTTGTTTTGTTTTCTCTATCTCGGAGAGTCAGAGTCTTTTGTAAATTTCCCATGAAAATATTATTTTTTTTGACAAGCATGGGAAATGTTAGAAGAGAGCAGGTAAAATGTTTAATTCTTTCAATATACATCGGAAAACTTCAGGCCTCTTTCTGTGGGAGAAAAAAAATTCACATGAAAGGAAAATTTTGTCTTCATAAATGAATGAGAAAATACATACTACTGCTTAGAGTTGAAGAAGGATATGATCACAAACTAAACACCTTCATACATATATTCTCCCTAATTAATGTTGCTGCTAATGATGCACCACATGTTTTAGATGAGATATCCTTACCATACTCTAAATAGCCATTTTTAACACATGTTTATAATTCTGAATTGGGTAATGCTTTGTATTAACCAATAAACATTTAAGTGTATTCAAATCATGACTATGGAATTTACATGATCTTACACACCAAATCTTAACTTCCCAACACACCTTATCCAAAAAATTATTGGTCATCTGTTACTCTACACCAAACTTTACTTTAGGCATCCCCAAACAAATAAAAAGGCACATCAATTTTCTCTGTAATTGTAGGCTATTTAGTAATCAGCTGGAATTAATCTCTGTTTTTAACACATAAAACATAAAAGGGTTATACTGTGGTTTTATGAACCTACGAAACACACTTTATTGAGTACTCCTGATCAGCACACATTTTAAGCCTAATCCTCACATCACAGATTCTAGTATATGAGATAAAGATGAAAAAAGCACTTCAATACCAAGACATTTGAAAAATATTATTGGATGGTTTTAAGTCTCATGATATAATAAGGTTTACAATGTGGAAAGAGAACAGAATCTTTTGGTAGCAACTATTGTTGCTTAAACCACTGTCAATTTGTTGAAATGCAGAAATGGGATAGTTTTCCTAGGACTGAAAACAGACCAGTTGACTGAGAACCAAGACTTCATTACAGAGCTGGCTGGCCAGTAGACCCTGGAAAAGATGCCAGCTGTTGTGATGTTTAATCTTTGTTGTCAACTCACTGGGTATAGAACCATTATGAAAACACACATCTGTGAAGGATTTTCTAGAGTAATTTAATTTAGGTGGGAATATCCACCCTAAATTTTGATGGTACTATGACATGGGTCAGGGTTCCATACTGCAGTAAAAAAAGAGGAAAGTAGGTGGGCACGAGCATTCATCACTCTCTTCATTCTCAGTGTGTACATGATGTGACAAGTTGCCTCACGCTTCTACTCCCATGCCTTCCCTGCCATGAGCAGCTGTATCCCTGGAACTGTGAACCAAAATAGGCCCTTTCCACATTAACTTGATTTTTATTAAGTATTTGGTCACAGCAACCAGAAAAGCAACTTCGGTAAAGTACCACTGTGGTACTGGAGTGAACTCAGGAAGGAACCAAGTTACTACCTTCACTCCAAATGCTTAAACATGTAAAATAACTCTACACATTAATAGGATAGTCATTATGAATAAAAACAAAAATTCAAGCCAGTTTAGTGGTCAATGGTAGAAGATAAACCTGTACTTCTGATAATTAGTATTCTTTTCTAACTTTGTCAAATTCTCCTGTCTCCTAAGAACAAACACTATAACCCCAACTGGTTTTAGTATGTTCAGATACTTTTCTTTTAATATTTTGGGGGCATTTATCAACTATTAAATGAATACTTTAAGAGCACAAAAGCATGACACATTGCTGCTTAGTGACAATGATATGATTAGGTGAATTTTTTATTATAATTAATGTTCTTTTACTTTAAATCTACCAATGTGCTATAATTCCAGTTATCCCAAACTTAACAATTAAACACAACATACAATATGCTTAATGGAAGTGTGATAATCTTCCTGAAAGTTTAAATTATTTAAACTGAAATTTCAACTTGAATATTACATGTTAATTACAACAGCATGATTATCTTTTATACAAACTTTAATACCTCTTCTTAATAGGGATGCATGAGAATCTTCTTATTTTACTTTAACAAGAGATCCTTTTGAGAATCTAACATTTCCAGTAACAATCTGAAAATATGTTTGGGGCAGAACACCTGGAACCAGGTTTAACATATTCCACATTGGTATCATTTTTGATGTTTCACATCTGGTTAGTTGGTAGTAGTAGGGCTAATGGAAAATATAAGAGATTGTTTATCTCTCAAACATTCAAATGCTTACCCTATATCATAGAAATGAGAACTGGTTTTAAAATCTTGTTCCTAGAGAGTCTTTTATGTAACAAACATTCTTGAATATGTGCTGTCAAGAAACTTATGTGTGCCACTTAAGAAACACTCTCTTTTCTTCACTGGAGTCTAACAGAGCAAAAAAAGACTGAGGAAGGCTTCATATTCTGATACTGAATTATCTTTCTGAATAATTCAAAAATATTTAAACCCTGATACTTAGTCTAGAAGAGTGCATCCAATGAGTGTGGAAGGCAGGCAGTTCTGTTCAAGGAAAAGCAGATTAAAAGGGTTTGTTAAGTTAAAGTATTTGAAAGAACTGAACGGTCTATCATAGGCTACTTGTTCAAAAATTGTTTTATAAAATGTGATATTGTAGAGATACAATGGAAGATACTTTCACTGTTTCTCAAGTCCAAGGTTTCCTGAGATTTATTTCTAGCAGATTTTAACAGTGCTATAGTTGATGAGGACTTATCATCAAATAATTTTCCATTAATAATGAAGAAAAACACATTGTTGGGAAAAATCAAAATCTTCTGATTGCAAACCAACACAAACATTCTCAAATTCTCAAAAAAATATTCTCTAAAATGTTTTACATAAGTGTTGCCTCATTTTCAAACCCACTGCATTTTTTCAAGTGGATTGCTGTCACTCCCACTTCTTTCTTCTGCTTTCTTTCTTTCAAACACTCCTTTTTTGAAATGGTTCCTGCACTGAAAATAGGGTATTTAAGCCAATCATGTTGTAACTTCCAAATATCTTTCAGTCATCTTTATCTATATCCTTAAGTTCCTTTTGTTTTGTACTTTGTCACAGAAAACGAAAAAAAAATAATGCCTTTCTGGGCCTTCTGTTTTTATTTATTTATTTATTTTTGTTGTTGCTGTTGGAAACAAAGATAAGCTTGTTAGACCAAGCTTACCTTGAATTTAGCACATAGTCCAGGCTATAAAACTTGAATTTTCAATCCTCTTGCATCACCCTTCCAAGTACTGGAACTGCAGGCATATACAATCAGGTCCAACATGTAGATAGATACATACACACACACACACACACACACACACACACACACACACACATACACATATGCATATATTCTTGTGCTATCTAAAGAATTATTTTAATTTAATATACTTTAAAGAAGAATAAAGTTAGTTTAGAAAAATATTAATATAAATAATTGGGAATACTCCTATTTTACAGTGTACTGATAGTTCTATTTATGATTTTTGTAGTCATTTATAGTTTTCTTGACCAAATTAGAATCAACAAAGATGATTTTCAAGAATCTTATTTAGCAAGATTTTCCTAAGTAATAAGCTCAGTTTTCAAAGAAATACCACTTATCTTATTATCACATTTCTTCTATGCTTTTAATTACGTTTCATAAAGCCACCTAAGTCACTTGCCCATAAAGAAGTTTGGAAACAAAAATATTTGGGGCCAATATGCTTCTGTATTTAATTGATTATATTCACTTTAAGCTTTGCACATCTTTGTACATTCATCTTCTCCTGTTTCTTTTCTCAGGTCCCAGCTTAAAATGATCCTGACTTCCTTACTATTCCATTTGAATTACTAAATACTTTTTTTATGAAATGTATCAGCTATAACACATTTTAACTGAATTGTAAAAGGTAGCTTACCAGAATATTTTTTCATACTTTACTCTGGTTTGATAGCTATCTGAGATACTGGCCTTAAGAAAGTATCCCCCAATGTTATTTCAGTTTGAAAGAACATGAAATTCTTTTCTTAACTTCTTGTGAAATATAAAAACCAGTATGAACTACATTTTAACCATGTTTATTTTAAGAGATAAGCATACAGGCCTAATCTCATTCCTTTGTTGTTTCAAATTGCCTCTTAGTTTTCATGTCTCTCCTTACAAACATCTTATTCTGGAAAGAGGTTTACCTAGCTAACAGTTTGGGGTGTTCAAGGGCATGGGGCATGTATTAGATCAGCTCTAGTGAGAGTACTCTAAACTGTGAGGCATCATCGTGGATGGCAACAGCCGCCAACAGTGGTGGAAGGAAGCAGAATTATTCATATAGGAGAGTTCTGGCTGGAGCTCAGAATAATATTTTCATACCAAAACTCTCTCAAGAAGTACCAAGGATCATAAAAGAACTATCTTAATCCCTTCCAATGTCCCCAATGACCTAAGGTCTTCCATTAAGCCTCACATCTTAAAGGGTCCCTCAGTTGTCACCCACCGAGGACCACATGAACTCAAAGAATCAACCACACCCACATCATAGAACCTGCTTCCTCAGAGTTCTTCATTTCTTGTTATTCTCAGTGGGAGAACAATATATTTTCTCTTCTTAAGAAATTCTGTTCAGTATTTTCTGCTTTATTTATGAAGAAATCTCACTTCAGAATGAAGCCCTACGGCAAACTGTCCTTTGTCACATGAACATACTTTGTTGGTTTAGCAGCTATAACCTGTGCTTAAATTGGGCTGTTACATATCAATATCAGTTCTTGTTATAGACCCTCTTCTTCCATGAACATTGATTCCTTATCCTCATCTTCCATATATTCTTATTCCTGCCCTGGAAACCCGGAGAAGTCAGTGAACCACTGGATGATAGCCAAGTCCCTTGAACTGACTCAGTCTGAAAACCATCAGCAATAGTTCTTAGCAGAGAACACAGAAGCAGAATTCAAACACTTCCTCCGTTTTTACCCTCTTCTGTTTATTCTCATTATATGTGGAGTTTAGGCTCCATAAACTAGCCATCTTTCTTAGGTTCCTAGAATTTCTATACCCATGTTCTCATAGAACATATGAAACTATGTCCTTGTCTATAACAATTGGATCTTGACAGAGTTAATGCTTCCATAATGGAATTTTTACCACATAAGCAGAAATGACAATGAAGCAGAAGGTCTCTGGAGCATGTTTTATATACGCATTGGGAGACAGATCTGTTCCTTACATCATAATTCCTGCAATGAATCAGACCTTCCTTCTCTTTTTACCTGTTCTTAGTTATGGGTAGATTTATGAGTGATTTTCTCTTCACTGACATGGGCATACAATCTTTTAAATTTTTTATTTATTATTTTTACTTTATGTTTATGAATGTAATGCCTACAGGCAGGTAGGTGCACCTGTGTCATGCAATGATCCTGAAGGTCAGTAGAGGGCATCTAATCCCTTGGAACTGGGTTTACAGATGGTTGTTAGCTGTCTGTGAATGTTGGGAATCAAACCCAGGTCCTCTGCAAGAGCAGCCAGTGCTCTTAACCACTGAGCCATGTCTCCCGCCCAAAATATCATCATCTCCAATGTTGATCCCACACCCATGCTGCTTTGCTTTAGATAGTATCACTCTGCAGCATTTCACTACATCTGTATGGAATCAGTCTACAGACATGTGCGTTAACTCTAAATCCATTAAGGCAGTCTTTTAAATGCCTATACATATATGAATCCCAGTCTTTCCCATTTTACAAAGCCAGTCATGTGTTTTGTTCCTAATTGAAGATCACTTTTATGTATAACATTCACTATCTGCTGAAAATGTTTAGACCTTGGATTGCACTTGAGAGCATGAATTTGCTAACGCTAAAAAAAACTTTGAGTCTTTTAACAATGTATTTTTTTCTGCAACGAGGTAGGGAAGCTTTCAGGAATTAAACTTCCCAAATATATCATAAGTTACTAGGAGGAAGATATTATCTAACACACTTCTTTCTGGATCCCAAAGCACACGAAAGAGCCACTGAGAAGTTACTGGGTGACAACTACTATACTGCTGACAGACAAAAATTACATACCCTTCTTAAAACAAATTAAACCCTGGCTCTTCCCAAAGGACTTAGTCAGGTAGTCATTGTTTAAAAAAAAAAAAAAAGGAAATGGACTATCTTCAAAATGAAATGGAATAAAATAAGACCAGTACTTCCTGAGTAATGTATCATTTCTCAGTCATCTCTGGGTCACTATGACTAGCAATGTCAGGGAAAATTATTTTCTCCAAAGTTGATTAATATAAAATTTTCAAAGGAAATACTCAAAACAATATGCCTCTGGATTTCAAAACATTAAAGAATGCAATTTACTAAAAATTTCCTGAAATATTAATGTTATTTACAAATTGGGCCATTTGTTAATAATCAATATTAAAAAATCCTGACAAGCACACATTTGAACTTTTCATTTTCTTGAGGCACTGGCGATCAAATTCAGGGTCTTGTGCATGCTAAGCCAGTCCTCTAATCTCCCTTCCCATTTTGAGTGTTGCATTCTAGACTTCTTAATTTATAGGATTTTTTCTTGCTCTAATTTGGAAGTGTCTCAGTAACTCAAGCTGGAGAAATAGGAAATGTAATAGCCATACTAAGTTTACACATTTGTGTCTGTGTATACATGTATGTAGGTATATACCTTAAGCCACAGCTTTGATTTTCTTTCTGCTTATAACTAGTCATCTTTAATATCAATAAATATTTACTAAATGCAAAATGGTTACTAAAAGGTTAATAACATTGGGTGAACATTGATTTTTTTCTCTACCCACAAAAGAATAGAATTCTAAAGGTTGATTAAAGTGCTCTAAACCTAGATGATTTGGGCTATATTCCTGTGACATTTTCCCCTAGGTAATTTCTAGTGCGTAAACAGTACAAATGAATATTGATTGCAAATATCTTGCTAAATTGTGTTGTGATATCCTGCCTTCAAGAACATATGAAATCTAATCTTGCTAATTTGCATCTGACTGACAAGAAAATATTGATTGAGAAGATGCAAACAATAAGAAAACCAATTATCAGCAGCTACAAGATATCAAGATTGAAAATAACAGATTGATGCCAAGAGTATTCCATCTCACGACCTAAAATGTTAACCTCTTCTGTGCTGTGAGAGATATTCCAGGGAAAACAAAATTCTTACTAAAAGAAAAAGTAATAGCAAGAGAGTAATGAGAGAAAGATGTAAAATTGAAGAAATCAGGACTGTCACATCGAAGTAAGAAACTGAAAGATAAGAATTCAGAAATCAGCACTACCTTCAAACAAGAAAGACAAATGAAGCCAAACAAAACAAGTTAGTGAAACAGAAAAGGTCAGCTGAAATAATAAAAACCACATTTGAATTCTTGAATGAAAATTCAAACTAATAATTAATAAGTAACAGTGTTCCCTCCTGCAAAAAATAAATAGTAGAGAGGAAGATCTAACTTGAAAGTAAGCAAGCAACAGCAGCAAAACTATCAATGGCCTAAATTAGATAGATTTTAGAGTAATCATGCATCATCAAACTATTAGAAATCATGATTTTAAAAATAAAACGATGAAAGCCAAAGTGCTCAAAAAAATAGGATATTTTGATCAAGTCAAAATATTATCTTCAAAAGGCAAGAGCTCTTAAAACATAGCTGTGATAATGCTTCCTCCTTTTTTCACACGCTTTGAGTCTCTAGTCAGTACTTTCCTAGTCATGTTCTGAACAGTATTCTAAGCTCACAACTCTATTGCAAATTCTTTCCAAAAAAGAGCTCTCAGTATTTTTCTTTGAAAGGCTTCTTTTCAGTTTTTAATACAATAGAACTTCTTTGACTAGTCTAGCTAGGAACAACATCTCTATTCTCTTTTTTTATGGTACTTTTGACTTCTTAATATAATATCATATGTTTATTTGATCAATTGTTCAGTGCCTCTGTCTCTTGTCTAGCAGTACAGTTTTGCTGTAGTATCCATTTTTAAAACCAATATCTCTGTGACATAGAATTATAATCAGATGTACTAGTCATTCAAAACTTACTTATTACATGAAAAAAAGAGTTTATCTACTCACTCAGTGTTTATTTTCTAAAAGTAGAAAGTGAATCCAGTAATTTCTCAATGTTCACTTAAAATTCATTTTTTGTCTTTTTAATCATAGAACTTCCAGTAGAAAGGACGTAGCCTAGCTTTTCTCCAAAGAACGTTGGGTATACTTAGATGGGTGCATAGGGAAAACAGATAAACTTCAGACAACAGCCTATTTTTATAGCAAAGAAAGTTTAGGAATTATGTGCAGAATTTTTCTATTAGAAAATTTCAGACTGTGATGGTTGTCATTAATTGTCACATTAACCTAATCCATAATCACCTGAAAGGTGCCTCAATAAGGAACTTTGTAAATGGGTTAGCCTGTCAACCTATTTTTGGGGGACTGTCTTTAGTTAACTGATGTAGCAAGTTCCAGTCCACTGTGGGTGGCGTTCCCTAGACAAGGGATTCTGAATTACATGAGTAGAGAAATCAAATTTAGCTAAAGCAAGTAAGCAAGTGCGTTGCACTATATCCCTGTGACTTCTATCTGTTCCTTAAATGTTGATTTCCCTCAGGGGTTCTTTTTTGGGTCAACTACTTTTCTGATTTTAATGCATGCATTCTTCCTCCTTCTGTGCTTGACTATGATTTGGTTAGCTGCTTCATGTTACTTCTGTCTTGGCTTCCTGCAATAGAAAACTATAACCTGCAACTGAGAGCTAAAATAAACCCTTTCTCCCCTAGTTATTTTTTTTCTTTGTGTGTGTGTGTGTGAGAGAGAGAGAGAGAGAGAGAGAGAGAGAGAGAGAGAGAGACAGAGACAGAGAGAGAGACAGAGAGAGAGAGACAGAATATTTTATCTTGACAACAAAAATGAAACTAGGACACAGGCTCTCTCCAACACAAGGAAGGACTATTGTCTCTAAAATGTGTTTTCTTTTCTGTAGACATGTGAATTCGGCAATGCCTCAAACCCAAAAAGCAACATATGTGAGGAGCAAAGAGCAACAAAGTGGAAGGATCTTTGGTTTCTAAATGACTTTGAGGAGCAAAGCAGATCTACAAGCACAGAAAGTCCAGCTTGTTATAGGATAAAAGGTATAAACTAGGGCTGGAGAGATGGCTCAGCAGTTGAGAACACTGGTTGTTCTTGCAGAAGTCCTGGGTTTGAATCCTAGCACCCACATGGCAGCTAACAACTGTTCATAATTCCAGTCCCAGGGGATCTGACAGCTTCTTCTGACCTCCGCAGGCATTGCACAACATGGGTGCACTTGCCTACACGCAAGTAATACACACGTACACATAAAATAAAAATAATAAATAAAAAAATTTAAAAGGTGTAAACTACTTTATTCAAGGGAATTCATTTTGGAATCTTTGTCTAATAATCAATTAGCTCATGTGGCTTTGATGGTTCTGATATTTTGATGAACACTTCTTCTCTGTAGCATTTTGAATTGCTCTTCTTCTATCCCTTAAATGTTGATTTTCCTCAGGGGTTCTTTTTTGAGTCAACTACTTTTCTGACTTTAATGTAGTAATTACTGAATTGCTAAATGAATAACACATTTGTGAATCTATCTATCCTCAGAAACATTGCTGAGATCCAGGTATGGTAGCACACACCTTTAGTTCCAGCACTTGAGAAACAGAGGCAGGCAGATCTCTGGGGAACTGAAGCCAGCCTGGTCTCCATAGTGAGTTCGAGGCCAGTTGGGGTTACAGGGAGACCCTGTCTCAAAAGGACAAAAAAATATTGCTGTGAACCCTACAAGTAATAACAATTGGCTTGGTAAGTAATGGCCACTAGTACAATAGTGACACAAAGGTTATGGGAGTAACAGCCACATTCTGATTGGATTTAAGGTATACTTCACCAAGATAAAGTCCATACCTGACTCTGATACCAGGCCTAGGAACCTGTGACTAGACAGGCTGCAGGTCATAGGGGAGAACCTACTACTATTATTCTGCTAAATAGACATAGTAGTAAACTGACACCCATTGTTATGACACCTATTATGACTTGTTAGTGCATCTCTCAACTCTCATCAGAGATGCTTACTCATACAGCAGAGGGTGGTTAGTCCAGGGACCCACAACTGGCTATGTGCAGAGAATAAGGGGCTGAAGAGTACTTATCTCTGAATAGGATACCTATATCAATCCTCTACCTCCCAAGGCTCAGGGACAATTGCAGAAGCAGTGGCAGAAATATTCTAGTTACTCCTATAAACTGACTGCAATGATGACAGTGTGCACAAGACCTATAGAAGCTCAAGACAAATTCCCAGCATAGAGGACAAGAGGGAAATACGAAGTCCCAACCCTAGCTGAGAGACTATTGGCATCTGATAAGTGCTGGGAGAGGGAGAGCCACTTTTTAAGGGTGTGATGCTCCGTAGTTTAAACAGGGTCCAGTGAATTGGCCTACACCAAAGTGCATTTATGGACAGAAATTTGACTCTATAGGCTTTACCACACACACACACACACACACACACACACACACAATATCACATACACACACATATATATATATGAAACAGAGTATATGAAATTGGGTGGGGGTGCAGTGTCTAAATATGATCAAAATATATGTAGTTCATGAAACCAACAAAAATGAAAAATATATATTGCATAAAAATAATAGTTTATGGATAACTCTGAAATGTATTTCAATTCTCTAAGAAAGTAGCATGGTGAACAGATGAAGAAGTGTCTTACCATCATGTTCCAAGATATTTTATATCAAGATAAAGATAGTATCTAGAAATTTGGCAATTTCACAGAACCCTTTAAATAGGGTCCTAATATCTTCACAACAGAGTCAAGATCAGGACTTTTGGAATTCAGCCAGTGCTTGGTGGCACCATTTCTCAGGCTCTGTTTCCCTGACTTAGTTGTGCAGTCCCTCAGATTCTATCACCTTTACTTGGTGGCATGGTTTCTTGGGCTCTGCCACCCTCAAAACTTCTTGGTTCACCAATCTTGAAGTTCTGCAGTTTCTCAAACCTAACAGACTTTCACTATCAAAAAATTTACATACCTTTTCTTCTTCCCAGAATGATTTCCAAATAGTGATAGTGTAAAAACAAAAACAACATGAAAATCCAAAACAACAAGGTTCCTCCACGGGTTACTAGTCTTTTCTAATAGTAATTAATGAAAAGGACGTGGAAGAACTTCTAGACAAAGAATGACTACATCTATGTTCAAACAATTCAAACAACCCATGATGATGCTTCATGAGAATAAAAACAGATGAATGAAGTGAAGTCAATCCAAGATATGAAAATAGAATTCAGAAAAGAGATATTGCTAAAAATACCTACACTGAAATGATGATGCAAATAAAAACTCAATAAGCCAAATTAAAGCCTCACTGGAAAGCCTTCCCAATAGGAATATTTGTGTCAAAAACCCTGGAGGACAATGTAGAAGAATTGGATAACTTGAAACAGGCCAATGATAAGTTTTAAAAAAATATATATGGACAGTGTTCTAATTTGCCTTCAAATGCTGTGATAAAAGCACTGGCCAAAACCAACTTGGGGAGAAAAGAGTTTATTTGGCTTACATCTTCTGGGTAACAGTTCATCAGGGAGCCCAACGTAAAACCTCAGGTCAGTAACCTGGAAACAGGAGCTGAAACACAGGTCATAGAGGAATTCTGCTTACCACCTGGCTCGCCTGGCCCATTCTCAACCTGCTTTCTTACATAATACAGGACCATATGCCAATGGGTGTCACCACTCAGAGTGGGTTGGGCCAACCAACATCACTCAAAAATTAAGAAAATGTCTCACAAACATGGCCACAGGCCAGTCCAATTAGAGTCAGTTCCCCAACTGAGGCTCCCTCAACTCAGGTGTGTTAAGTTGACAACTGAAGCAATCCAACACAGACAGAATGTGGAGTGCTTGGGTACAAAATGAAAGACCTAACCTTCATATTACAAGCATAGAAGAAGAATGCCATAGGGAAGGGATAGAGATCATTTTCAATAAAATCATAGGATAAATTACCTGAGAAAGAGATGTCCATTAAGACACAAAAGGCTGAAGAGATGGCTCAGCATTTAAGAGCACCGGCTGTTCTTACAGAGGACCTGAGTTCAATTACCAACATCCACACGACAGCTAACAACTGTCTATAACTAACTCCAGTTCCAGAGAATTCAACATCTTCTTCCGGCCTCTGCAGGTACTGCACAAAATGAGTGCCCTTATATACATGTGAGGAACACACTCATACACATAGGAGTAATAAAATATTTTTTAAAAAGATAAAAAGACCTATGGAACACCAAATAGACATGGACAGAAAATATAATGGTTATATTAACATATATATCTTATTATAGAACTATAATAGTTGAAATATTTTCAAAACACAGAATAATGAAAGGGTAATGAAAGCGCCAAGAGAAAAAGAAAGGTCAAGTTATTTGTTAGGGTAAGCCCAACAGATTAAGACCTGATTATTAGGTTGAAACTTTTAAAGCCAAGAAGTCCAGGAAAGATGTACCCTGAGTTTTTAAAGAACACAACTGACAACTGAGACTATTATATCCAGCAAAAATAGCAACTAAAATTAAAGTAAAAATAAAAACTTTCAGTGATTAAAAAAAAAAACCAGCTTAAACAAATTTATGAACAAAAAGCCATCTCCAGTGGATAGTAGTGGAAGCAATATTTTGGTCTAAAGAGAAGGATAAACACAACGCACTTCTTCGTGAGTTTGAAATAAATAATTATAAAACAGTTACTCAAAAGAATGCAGTGATGAAAGGAAAGGAAAATAATAGAGTAGGAAAGGTAAATTGAGGAAGAGAAAGGGAGGGCAGAGCAGAGGAGGTGTATGTGGAGGAGTAATAACATTAAAGGACTTTAAAAAGTCATGTGGAAATCTACCAATATAGAAGCATCTTAAAGTATATACATATACATTATAAAAGATTTAAATGATTTACCTTACAACAGGAGGACATTGTCCCTACTAGACACAATAGGCTAGCAAAGCAAAAGCTCAGTGTTAGGACTGGACTCCCTCTTTTGAAGCTGTTGAACAGGGGTAGCACAGACCTCAAATAATACTGGCCATGTCTGTGCTCTTGGTTATTCACCAAAACTTTATGGTAAGACCCTATTGCTGAAGATACTACACACATGAGCGATAGAGAAAAAACAGAGAATTCAAGCTAGTACTTACTTGAATATTTCATCTCTACTAGCTAGCTCTGATTATGCTGGAAGGTGCTACGCATATTACAAGAAGAAAAATATTTATCACTAACCTTCCCCAACTGTGACTCCTACATGCTTCAGCAACAAATGGCCCAACAAGACTGGTGCAATAGTAGCACAAATACTAGGGATGTAATGAGCACATTCTAATTGAGTTTAAGTTTCATTTCATAAGATGAAGCCCATTCCTGATATTGCTATGAGGCCTAGGAACATGTGGTTAGGCAGGTCACAGGTCGTAGGGAGAACCTGATACTACCACTTTGCTAAATAGATGTACTATTAAAGTTATTCCTAATGACTTACTGTTATACACATAGATTAATGCATCTCTCAACATTCACCAGAGAGGTTTCCTTATGAAGCAGATAGGGATTAACACAGAAATCCACAACTGGTCAACATGTAGAGAGTAAGAGGCTGCAGACTACTTATCCCTAAATAGGACACCTATATCAAACTTCTGTTACCCAAGGCTCAGGAATTGTTGCAGAAGAGGGGACAGACAGATTTAAGAGCCAGAGGATGTAGACGATCACAAGGAAACAGAGTTTTCCAGACAGCTGGTCAGTTACTCATATGAACTCACAGCAATGCTGACAGAATGCACAAGTCCCATCTAAGCTCAAGACAGATAGAATCCCCCAAATCCCAGCATAAATGTGGAGAAGTAAGAAAACTCCAGACTTATCTGAAGAATCATTGGAACCTGATGGCTTCTGGGAAGAGGCGAGTCAGTCTCTTTCAATCTGTAACTCTTGGTAGGCTAAGCAGGCTTCATTGAATAAATCCAAACCAAAAGGACATTTGGGGACAAAAATTTGACTCTGTAGCCCTTAACACACACACACACACACACACACGCACACACATATATATTAGAGTACATGAAAGTGGGCAAGGGGTAGTGAGGAGAGTTGCGGATAGGGAAGGGTTCTAAATGCAGACAAAATATATCACATGAAAGTCACAAAAAATAACACAAAAGGAAATAAAAGAGGTCTAAGAAAATACTAAAAAATGATATGAATTAATACACATTGTTCTATAACAGCTCTTAACATTAATGATCTCAATGAATGCCCCAATAAAGAGACACAGAACTCACAATAACTTCAATCAATTTTGAAATAAATTTAACCAAGGAAGAATAGTACAGTGAAAAGTTTAAGACATCTAAGAAAGTAAAGAAGAAACCAGAAGATATAAATATCTCCCACGATCACAAATCATTGCAATTAATATTATGAAAAGGATCATCTCACCAAAAGCAATCTACAGATTCAGAGCAACCCACATTAAAGATTTAATGAAAATTTTTACGGAAATTGAAGAAAAATTCAAAATTAATAAAAATACACAAAAAGCCCAAATTGATAAAAAAAATCCTGAACTATAGAAATACTGATGGAAGTATCACTATCCATGATTTCAAGTTATACTACAGAGCCATAGCAGTAAAAACAGCACAATAATGGAGTAAAAGCAGAAACATTGATCCAAGGAGTAGAACTGAGAACCAATATATAAGCTCATGCTCCTACAGCCACCCTATTTTTGATGAAGATGCCAAAAATATACATTGCATATAGAGAAAAGACATCTTTTCTGTCCCCTGGATGAGGGTCAGAATGATCAATAATAGCCAGAGGAGATGTATGACCACAAGGAAATAGTTTTCCAAACAGTTGGCCAGTTAGTCATATGACCCCACAGCATTGGTGACACCTTGGACAGTCCCCATGTTATCTCAAGCCAGACAAAATCTCAGCATAGATGTGGGGAAGTGGGTAGGAAATCCCAACCATACCTAAGGACAGCCAATGACTGCTGAGAAGGGGAGATTCAGTCTCCAGCCTCCTTTAAGGAGGAGATTGATCAGGCTCCAGTGGATGAAGCCACACTGAAAAGCATTTGGGAACACAAACCTGACTGAAATTTGGTGGGGAGTTAGTAAGGGGGTGCAGATACCTGAGAGGATCTAAATATTATCAAAATATATTACTTGATATTCTCAAAAAGTTCAATTAAAATTAAAATTTAAAACAGATCATGAAATTGGGGGGGGGCATGATGAGAGGGATAGGGAAGGAACTGGAGGTGAGACAATGGCCATGGATTTTATCAAAATTATTTACATGCATGTAGAAAATTCTTAAACAATAAATAAAAATATTAGGACTAAAAAGATATGGTACAGGTAAGAATTTTCTGAACAAAACTCCAATACCTTAGAAAATAGTCCCAAGAATCAATAAATAGGACTACATGAAATTAAAAAGTTCCTACAAAGGAAAAGAAACTGTTGGCAAACAGCTCACAGGATGGAAGAATGTATTTAACAGTTATACCTCAGAGGGCTAATTTTCTGAATTATATTCCCTCAAACTTACCAAGATGTATGGATAACAAAACAGAATGCTGAACCAGCTTTTAGATATGGAACCTAATGTTTTTGACTTTTTTCATTAGAAACTTGCTTTAGATATAAAATAGATTCATGCATAATATAAGACAAATCCTATCATGTTCCAACCATTATTTTATTACGTAGTTGGTTGCATTTACCTTTGTTAATATTTTGGTTACTTCTTCCTGCTTTTCAAAAGTACATGTCTGGTATGATAAAGGCCATAAGTAATGACTCCATCTGTCCCCCAATCAATGCTTCAGCAGTCATATAAGATAGGCAGCACCATGAGCATCTTCTAGGAGAACAAACAGAGGCTTTTAAAATGTGAAAGGCTTTGCCTCATGTCACATAATTCATAGATGACTGAGAAAGTGAAATGTGAGCAAGTTCTGATTCTAAGCCAATGGTTTAGTGAACTCTTCTTAACCAGGCTCCACTGAATGAACTCATACCCAGGAACATTTGAGGACACAAACTTGTTCTATAAACCTTAACATGTATGATAGAATGCATGAAAACCATTGGGGGGAGGGTTATAGAGGGTACAGATAGGGAGTGAGTCTAAATATGATCAATATGTATTATAAGAAATATGTAAAAACTCAATTAAAAATTGCAATTTAATATACTAGAGAATGTAAACAAATAGTCTGTAAATATGTACAGACTATTTTTCTTGTCATTGCTCCATAAATAATCTAGGACAATAATTATTCACATGACATTTAGGTTATATTAGTTATTATAAGTAATATAGTGATGATTTAAAGAATATGGGAGGTTTGTAAATTGTAGGCAAATATTATGAGATTTTTCTAGTAAGCTATTTAAGCACTCTGGATTTTGGAATCTGTAGGAGGGAATCTAGAACCAAGCCCTCTCTGGTAAGGAGAGACAACTGTGGCTTTTAGGGTTTTAAGGGTGGTGGGGAGGGAGGTGTCACAATAAAGCTATGGTTACGTAACTCCCCATGTGAGCAAATAATGTATGTACTTGATGCCAATGTAAAATTTCTGGCTCCCATGTTGTGCTATAAACAGAACCATGGAAGATGTTGCATGAAGGGACCAGGTGACATTTATATCTTTGCAACTTGCTGTGACAATAATTACTCAAAATTAAAAGCAAAGTATTACATAGTAGACAAAATTTCAAAGAGATAAGAAAATAAAAGTGATACTTAACAAGACAAACAGACTAGAGAGAAAACACAAACCCCAAATGAGGTATAGGAGACTAGCTGGTTTCAGGAATGAAAGGCAAGTGACTCCACAAACTGTAAAGGAATGTGGGCTGTTATATTTATCACATATTGAGTAGTGACCAGTTCCAGGTCTGCTGATTGAACCTAAGGATAATAAGAAATTGAATAACCAAAACCATTCCCATGCCCTCAACCACGGCTTACACAGAATTACTTTATTTTAAATTATGTGTATGCTTATGTGTCTGCACATGGGTATGTGACATGAGTGCAGGTGCCCATAGAAGCCAGAAGAGGGCCCTGGGTTCCCTGGAGCTGGAGTTACAGGCAGTTGTGAGCTGCTGGATAAGGATACTAGTAACTGAACTCATGTCCTCTGGAAGAGCAGCAAGTGTTCTTCACTGCTAAGCCAGCTCTCTAATCACAAAACTAAATTTAAAATAGCTAGAGCAAATAATCAGGATCTTGCAATGAGAACTTGAGCCAAAGCACACTTCGATATATTAACTAGATCCAGAATATTCTCATTATCTGAAATTGTGGGCTGGGCCAGAGAGGGAGCACAGCTAGCTGTAAGACCTTAGGACTGGGTACAGGAGCTAGCAATAATAAAGAATTAAAGAAATCTCTTTCACTGAACTTAAGCCAGAAAATCAAACTTCCAAAACCCGAGATAATAATATTAAAATGTCCCAGGCTGGAGAGATGGCTCCATGGATAACGCACTCGATGCATAAACAGGAAGACATGAGCTTGGATCCCCAGCACCCACATTAAAAAGTTGGGTACAGTGGCATATGTCTGTAACCCCAGTGTCAGGAAATAGAGCAAGGGGGTGCCTGGGGATGTCTCTATCCATCCACTTTAGCTGACTGGAGGTCTTCAGGTTAAGGAAGAGAATCTGTCTCAAAAAATAAACTGTAGGGTGATATGGGAAAACTCCCAATATTGATCTCTAGCCTCTACTCACACATACATGTAGACACACACACACACACACACACACACACACACACACGTACACACACACTCACACACACGATCATCAACAAAATTAAAACATAATCACTCAAGTCATTCCAACTGATTTGAAAATAACTGAGCTATTGAGGAATGACATCAGAGCAAGGATGCTAGGATCCTCAATGAGATAGTATAACCGGTAAGAGAGACAGATGTCCAAGAGACCAAGCAGAAATCAAACAATAATAGTTCTGAGAAAGGACCCTATTAGAAAACCCAGAAAAATACACTTAAATTCTGTAATTATATGTAAATTCTAGACATAATAAAAATTAGCAAATTTGAACATATATCTGAGCAATCTACCAAAAGTCTAGAAATAAAGATATATAAATTAGAATTTAGGAAATATGTATGATATATCATGAAATTTTAGTGCTAAGTGTGCTATAGAGTTGCACAAAGAAGATAGTAAAGTTAGCATTAGGAAAAAGACTATTTGCAAAGAAAATCCTCAAGTTTTCTAATTATGTAAAAATGTCCTGAATCTCAAGGTTGAAGTGTCTATAAATGTGAAGACCCTGCTGTGTCTCTTTCCAGTCAGAAAACACAACAAACACTGCCAACCTGTAGGAAAGACTTCTGAGAGTCCATAATGGGAAAAGATGCCCTATATTCAAAATGGAATAAATCATCTTTAATATAAATTCACCAACCAAACTGAAATAAGAGTACAGCAGAAATTCTGCCTAGCCTGATCAGAGCAGGACCAGAATGACTTCTACAAATGTCTAATGCTACAAAGTTAGAAAAGGAACCCGGAGCTTAGTTTGCCTAAGATTTAAGAAGTGGAATACCAAGGCTGATAACCCAGCATGTATCCAGTCTGTTCTGTCACCCTACATGTGCACTCACAAGTCCAAACACAGAGAGATACATGCTCTGATTTGATATATTGAAGGCCAGTTTCTCACCAATATGGAAACAAATACCCATGAAAAGTGATGAGCTGCCATTAGTGGTCTATTCTGCAACAAGTGCCTTGTATTGCTCTTCTCAGCTTTGGTAAAGTGACTTTCCCCCCAGGTTTATTCAGAACTGTTTTCAGAAGAGAATTTTCTTCTTTGTTCTATTTAATCTACACAAGACTAAAAATAATTATGGCACTAAAAGGGTAGGATGTTGCTCTAAGATGTTAAAGTTTACAAACAAGATAAGTACACATGTTTACATGGAATACACATGTTTATGAGCTTTATATAAATAAGAAACATCATTATATATTAATTACTGAGCATGTACCTACTATTTCCTATTGGCTGAATAAAACATGCAAATATCTAGGGAAGATTAACCTTATGTAAGAAGATATGTGCCGTCTTAAAAACATGGAATTAAAAGGATATTATGGCTTATTTTGGTTTTTAAAAGAAGCTTTCTCAGCAACCAATCAATATGTAAACATGACCAGCAAAAGCAGAGGATTGTAATTTAAGGTTAAATATTTTAAAAACCAAACAGACCTTTCTAGCCTTTGTTCTTTGTAACTTAAATATACCTACTAGAGGGAAATTCATTCTTTTTGTAGCCCCTCCCTGTAGCATGTTAACTTCCTAATCTGTGATTAAACTTGAAAACCAAGAAAAAAAATGCAGTTTTCTGTAATTTTACTCTCTGAATTGGTTCAGAGGGAATAGGTAAGGGATAAGGTTTTATTTCAATTTGAATCTTTAAAAGGTTCATCTCTAATAAATTTGCAGCTGCACCTTAACTTTATTTACTGATACATATTAAAGGTCAAAACAACTAACATCTTTTCTTAACAATTCACATTGACTTAACAAAAGGCTTTATGAAAACTATTTTGGGGTGACTGTGATAAGAACATAAATTTTCAAAATTTTTAAAACATTTATGCAAATAATAAACAGTATTTTCTCTACAAAGAAAAGGAAAGAAAAGAAAGAAAAAGCCTTTTCACTTTCTAGCAGCAGGAATGAACAGCTAAGGGTTGTGACTGGAGGGAAGAAAGATGGAATATAACAGGTGGCTAGGATATAATGAACTTATTCTCTTAAAAAGGAATTTGTCAGTCACAATTAGCAATTGTTAAAGAAGCTCAGGTCAAATCAAGGAACTAAGGTGTTTTTCTTCTGCATGATCTCTGTGTGAAAATCAAGACAAATACTTAGTTCTGCCATGAATTAATAGGTCTCTAAAAACTTTGCAAGAAAGCAGTCAAATAATGCCTCAAAATTGCCTTTTAACTGAAATCACATTCAGACAGTCTTAAATGCTTCCTCCCCTTGTTGCAGATTTGTAACTTCACAATAACTTTTTTTGTTCAGTTTATGAATTTATCTTAGCAAACACAAGGTAAAGTGTTCCAAATATAAGGAGCCTAGTCAAAGAAAATTTTATGTTTAAAATGAGTATAAAAGAATTTGTTACATCTCTACTCTGTAATATATTTAAAAGTATATGAGGCACATACCTACCTCGGAACCTCATCAAATCAGCAACATGGAGGACATGTTTTCCACTTGATCTCTTTTGATAATATCTAATGCAAATACTTTGTTCATAAAAACTGCTTTCTTAACAAATTCAACAATAGCAATAATATTTTGGCACTTACTACAATTGTACTTCTGAGTTTGGAGATTTGGAATAAGAAAAATAATTCTTTGCTTACATTTTTAGGAATACTTACAGGCTCTGATATTCTTTGAACAAAAAACACTTAAAATAAGATTTTAAGTATGATTAAACCAGAAATTAAGCACAATTTATACTTTGAGATCTTTTCATTTCAGAAAATATAAGCCTACTAACTTTCAAAATATTTTCACTGAAATAAAAACTACTCAGTATTATTTCAACATAACTCTCTTTTAAAATGTGTGCAGTTTCTTCAACACAATGTTAACAAACAAGAGCCAAAGGAACAAAAGAAGTTTTCATACTGCTGCTCAAGAGAAGTTTAAACAAACCTTCCCCAGGAATAATACACATAAACCGCAAGAAGGGAATTGTGGAATCAAAGAACACTTACTTTTTATATGTAAAGATGCACTTTCTTTCTTATTTTAGGGTTAAAAATAAGAGGGCTCAGCAGTGAGTCTTGCTGGCAGTCAGATAAGCACAGGCCCTGACCCTTCCACTAGCCAGGAATTTCTTACACAAAGCTCTTTTCATAGTCTGCGCTGTATATTTCCGAGATAAGGCGGCAAAACATGAAGTGGTGGGTAAGTGACACAAAAGTTGGACTAAATTAAATGTTTACACTTATTCTGCACCACCGATGTTTCTGCCACACATGATTTGCCTAAAACAATATTGACTCTGGTTGCAGAAAAAGCAAGATTCAAACAAAGGGAGAATTGGAGATAAAAGGACAGACAGGACAATACAAATAATGTATTTCTCTTTTCAGACTGCAAATTTCATGTGAAATCGACAAAAACAAAGCCATATCATTTCAGAACTCCTAAGTGCTCCTGCCAATTCATTTTTCCCGTCAAAGCGTAATAGATTTTTTTTAACTTTTATTAAAAGAAAGTATATTTTAAATAATATCTTAAATCTGCACTCACCATATGAAAGCAACAGTTGCGTAGAGTAAAAGTATGTTATTTTCTGCCCCCTGTTCCATTTCAGTTTTGACTATAGTTGTCCAACAACCAAAAGCCCAGAGCTGCCACCCAGAGGCCCCTTCACAAGCTGGTTTATTTGCCTGTCAGTCTGAGTGCCGGCTTCTCTGGGACGGAGCTGTGCACTCTGTTGATGTTCTAATATAATTTCCACATGCTGCCCACTGCCTCAAGTAGATGATCTGTTCTTTCAGTTCAATGAATACTCAAATCACTTTCCAGGTAACCCTGCAGGATCAAGCTTTAAGTTGTCCACCCTCAAGTTGCGGAGTTCTTAGCGAGAGTGGGTGGAGAGAAGCAAGCTCACTACAGGGGAACTCCGGCTGTAATCAGAACGCAGAAACTTCCTCTCTTTTTTCCTGCCTTGCAAGACTCAGCGGCTAGAGCCTCTTTCGCAGAACTTAGGAATGTACAGGGAGGACGCAGTGAGGCCCCGCCAGACAGGCCTTTCTCAATCAATTAGCTTGCAGCCATTACTTGTGACCCCAGGTCACACAGCATAAGTGTGTGGGGTGTGCCTTCAGGGGTCCCAAGGCTACTTATGACAGCTTAGATAACCAAAGCCAAGCAAACACTCAATTCTAGAAATATTTTACTAAGGATATCAAATGGACCAAAGGTAAACTTTAACCATCTTTTTGAGTAGTTATTACTTTATTCAATGAATTAATTCAATGAATCCAAAGCAATATTTTTCCATGTTGGATCAAACAGCATTTAGAAAGGCTATTAGAACATTTCCTTCAGATTATATGACATAGGAATGTAGAGATGACAAAAATCACATAATTACAAAATATATAGTCCTTATATCGCATGTGTTTTAAGGTTTTGTTTTAAGGAATATGGATTTATTATACCATACTGCAAATTTGAACTATAAAGTTCTCGGTGCTGAGGGAAATCAAAATGATTTCACTTTGAGAACTCAGGAAAAGCTACTGTCTGAAAAGAGTCCATCCATACTACATTAATAGCAGGATTTCTCTTATTTCCAGAGCTATATTAATTATAATTTCTCTTTGTCCTCCAGTTAAGAAAAGTTCTTCCCTTTTAACATGATTTTAATATGAAAATTCATTAGAAAACCTATGAAACACTGAAGTCAAATGCAATATTGTAAAACTGTTTTCGGATTTTATGCATTAAGTTTACATATTCTTCAAAGACACATTTAAAAAAAGCAGCTATCATTATTATCATCCAAGCAATGACAAGGAAATATCACGTAATTGTATTTTAAAGCAAACCCATTCTTGTGAATAATCTAATAACACTAAGGAGCTCATGTTTTCATGGTGGCTGGATAGGATACCTTTCCCACACCCTATTGCTGTCAATACGAGTAACAAATGGGTTTCTAACACTGGCATGCCTATCCTGCCTGCTCAGTGATGCCATGGGCGTCTTAGGCATCACCTAACTTTGCACTTGCTGGAAATGGCAAGATTCCACATGGATACTGAATCTTACCTTTCCATCTCACTACATTTTACCTTGTCAACTGAATTGTCTTCAACTTAGGCATCATCTGATCTCAATAAAATGCACAAATTAAAAAAATGAACAAATTATACAAGTAGTGACAAAATAATAATTTTTGGTAGATAGAGCATCAATTTTGAAAACTCCTATAGCAGAATATATTACTAAGTATTAAAATCAGCTAACAGTGGGATTTAATGCAGAAACAAAGTCATCGATTGAAGGGTTTGGATGTCACCTCTCTCTCTCTCTCTCTCTCTCTCTCTCTCTCTCTCTCACACACACACACACACACACACACACACACACTGCCTCTCCATCCATATATATGTGTGTGTGTGTGTGTGTGTATGTGTGTGTGTGTCTAAAAAATAAAAAGTAAAACTTATTGGGCATCTTTCAGTGAATCAGCCATGACTGTTTTGCATGTTGAAACTAGACATTATTGAAAACTTAGCTCTTTGTGTAACAGATAGGTAGAAAATCGGGAATCTAATTAGTGCTTAAAGGATCTCAAGACTTCAGAGATTGCTACAATTGAATGCCACCAGATAATTACATGTTGCATTTTTATCTGAACACTTTATTTCTCAGATTCTGTATTCAAGATTAACAGCTAACTTAAGAATCAGCAAAGACTCTGGGCCTTATACTTTAGATGTCTACTGTTATACACTTCTAGGATCCAGACTTCACTGTAACATCACTTCTGCACATGAAATGCAGCGCTTTCTGAAAAGTTCAGAAAAGTCACTAATAACCAACACAGAATAGAAAGCATACATGAACACTGGAGCATTTCTTGATGATTTCCCAATGTATAATGTACTTTTTTATAGCTAGTTGGCCAGTTTTTGTAGGACCATAGACATTTCTGAATTACACATGGCTTAGAAAATAATCCTCTGTGCTGAAGTCTGGTATTGCATTGTAAATATCACTACCAAGTTTGTCAGCTTGTTTCACCTCAATTTCTCTTTTACTTTGTAGGGAAAAGTCTGCAACTCTAGATGGGCTGGCAAGTTAATCAGCATGACAGATGATTTTCTGCTAAATTCATCTAATTCAAAAAGTATCTGAATTGCTCACATCATTTTACAATGAAAACACTATTGATGCTAATTTTGAATAAATTTCAAAATATGTAAACATTTGTTCCAATAAAATAATTATTCAAACTGATAGGATTCAGTATGCGCCTATGACATTATAGAGATGTAACTTATAAGCATTACTTAATAACAGCATAATATTATCCATTATTTCATGTTAATATTTCTATGCTAATTATATCAGTCATCTATTTATTTTCCCTTATCATCTGTAATATTTGGAGGACAGTTATGTTGCATGGAGGAAAAGGAGAACTAAAATATAATGTTTAAAAAATACTAAAAACAAGCTGGGCGTGGTGGTGCAGGCCTTTAATCCCAACACTCAGGAGGCAGAGGCAGGCAGATCTCTATGAGTTCAAGGCCAGCCTGGTCTATATAGTGAGTTCCAGGAGAGATGGTGCTACAGGGAGACCCTGTCTCAAAAAGACCAAAAAAAAAAAAAAAAAAAAAAAAACACTAAAAACTTTAGTGGCTGAGGGTGTAGAACCACAGTTCAGTGATTACTTAGCAGAGACAAAGCCCTTGATTCAATTCCTAGCACTACAAGAATAAAAACAAATTCAAGATTTGTATAACAAGTAATTAGCAATCCAAACCCTAAGTTGGTCTCAGCCCATTTTTTGGTTAAAATACCTGCAGAAAATATGTACCAATCAACAATCTTAAAGGTTAAGACAAATAGAATGTTTCTTTGCTGCTCTAATTTTTATTTTATTTATTTGTACAGTGCCAGGACTGAATTCACACCTTGCTCACGCTACACAAATTCTCTACCACTGAGCTGCATTTGGTTTCTATCACTAAAGCTAAAAATGTTGGAATAGAGAAAACAATAGGTAGTCTTGTGCATCTAAAAATTAAAAACGTTTTCACATGACCTGATAAATCATATTAAGAGTGGTGAGCTTATTCCAACAAAAACTTGGATTGTCATTATTACACATAGTATCAGTAGAAAGGTCTGGTTTTTGGGATATGTGGGGATACAGAATACCACCTTACATTAGCAACTGAAGTTAGCCTGCAGATGTTCAGTCTATGGCTGGAGTGTGCATACCAGTGTTTCAGCTAATGGGACCAGCATGAGGGGATTTAAATAGCAAGCAGTTCATAATAAGGAAACAGATATCTGATTTTAAATATGACATTGAATAGATTCAGGCAAATGCTGAGAATTGAGCAAATAGGGAACAAATAGAAAATGGAGACCTATAGAAAAACACTACAGAGAAAACGGGACAACAGCACTATCGAAAGGAGTGTAATAAATGGATCTATCAATTAAAATAGGTGAAAACAGGTACATGAATCATATTAAACAGGAAAAGAAAAGAGTTGTGATTTAAAATAAAACAAGGATTGAGTTAGCAAGATAGTTTGAACACAAAGTGCTTGTTGCAAAGCCTGATGACCTAGTTCGATGCCCAGAATTAATTCACATAAAGGTGAAGGGAGAAAACTTACTCCACAGAGTTGTCCTTAGACCTCCATATGCATTGGCAACATGCACCTCTCTCTCTCTCTCTCTCTCTCTCTCTCTCTCTCTCTCTCATGAACAGAATAATAAATAGAATTTAAAACTAAGAAAATAAAGTAATACAAGAATATAGGAAAGAATAACATTTTTAAAAGAAAAGGCAGATAAAGCTTACCTAGACATATATTTCTTGATCTGCTATGTATAATTTGACAATAGGTTGTAGGAGTAATGTGGTTCTCTCTGGATTTCAAAACTAGCTAGGCTGGACCAACTGTGTGGCCTTAAACACCCAAAAGGAAAGTATAACTAAAGATTAAAGGGGCCAATATAATTTCATAAGAGTCCATATGCATAGCTAAAGGCTACATAAGAAGCAACAATGCCAGACAGGTGATACCTCCTTTTAGGTTGTTGGCCAACGTGGCCAAAGGGATTCCCAGATAGTAACCCAGCATAGAACTGGGAAATTGAACAGCAGACCCCAATCTTATCCAAAGGACTATTGACAACTGATTACTGCTAGATGAGGAACAGCTGACCCTCCTAAAACAAAGACCTCTAGATAGGCTGACTAGATTCACCAGAAGGGCTAGTGGGGAATGGCTGGGGGTGCTGACAACACAGCAGACAGTAGCAGGGATATCAGAGTATAAGGGCTCTAGTGGGGGAAGGGAGGCTATGAGAGGGTGCTACCTGGAAGTGGGTGTATAAAATAAAATAAAAAAATTCTTCAAAGCATAAAAATTTGCTCCTTAATAATTAGTAGTGCTGGATAGCTTTAGTGTCCACTTGACACACCTGGGTTGAGGGAGTCTCAGTTGGGGAATTTTCTCTATTGGACTGACCTGTGGCCATGTCTGAGGGGCATCTTCTTGATGAGTGATATGGGAGGGCCCAGCCCACTGTGGGTGGTGCCACCCCTGGGCAGGTGGG
>NW_008355390.1:898584-898744 GCF_000622305.1 Nannospalax galili
TTTAAAGAGAAGCATCTTAGCTCTGGAAATTGTTATTAAATATGTTGCTGTTGTAATGAAATGCCTGTTTAATTCTATGGTTATTGAATAAATAATTTAAAAAATAAAATAAAATAAAAAGCAGCATAGCAGATAAAGAATTAAATAAGAAACAGTGAGT
>NW_008355390.1:899169-958800 GCF_000622305.1 Nannospalax galili
CAAAAAAATCACCATATGTGTATAAAGGGCAAAAATTATAATAACCAACTGAAAGCTATGGCAACAGTGTAGGTGAATTCACTCAAAAAGAAAATCTTTACTTAACACCACATATTTATATTCTATAGTCTCACAAATTATAAGAGCATCCTAGAGAATAACATAAAAGAGGGAAAATGACAACATGATGGAAGATTTCAGCACACTTAATGCATGTGAGTTCTTGCAAAGAGCTTTACAGGAGCAGAAGTCTTGATGATGTGGGGACAAAGAAGTAGGATGCATCATGCAAAGAAGAAATAACTGAACACTAAGTGAACATTGAAATACAGTATAAAATTCCCCAATATTTTGGTATTTTATAATTAATATTTATAGTAGGCTAGTCCTTATTAAAATATATGTTATCATACCTCATTTTAGCATATAAATTATAAGAGATTTCTGGAACCCTACTTATTTATGTTTACTGAAAATCATATTTTTCTTTTTATTTATTTATTCTTTGGACAAATATTTTTTGGACACATGCTACTGGCTGTTAAGGTGTTTATAAGGCACTAGAATAAAGCATGTTACAAAACGTTTGTTTAATTGCTCTCAGATTTTAGGAGGTGGAAATGGATAAACAAATATAGCATGGTATATACCTTTAAATATTCAAATTATTTGTTTCCATCTCCATCCATTCACCTGCAAACTTTATGATTCTATTTTTCTTAACAATTGAACAGTATTCTATCACATAAGAGGAGAGGTGTGCACAATGTCTTACCCATAGCTAAGCAGCTATTGGCAATTGATAGCTTCTGGGAGAGGGACTTTTAGTTTGCTTTAAGTGTGCCACTGCTGGTAGGACAACCATGCTCCAATGGATGGCCACACACCTAAGATCATATTTGAGCAGCACAAGTAGGATCTGATGGGTTTCTGAAAAAGAAAAGAAAGAGGACACAAAGTTGTGTGGGAAGGGAAAGGTAGGTAGACCTGGGAGGAGTTGGGGGTGACTAATAAAAATACATTACATGAAACTTTCAACAATGGAAAAAAATGAGGACAAAAAACATTAAGATGAAAAATAATGTGGAATAAAGGGATAATTCATGATTTTAGATGTGATGAGGAGGACTGTTTTGATAGGTTCTCATAAGTTCCCTATCTCATTTGATAGGGAAATGTCTTTCTGGTGTGCTGAAAGTTAAGCATTAATATTGGTATATTATGGGAGTCCAACGTACTATCATAAGGGATATAGTTCATTGAGAGTGCCAAGCACCTCCTGAAAAGGCCTGCAGATGGGATGTGATTTTCAGTCACATTTTATCAAGGACTGTTTTGTAAGAAACTCAGTGAAATAAATCACCATTTTCCCCAGAGTTCTTTATAACTGCATAAAACTAGGAATGGAATACACTGATGTTTATATCACCACTTAGCCACTTAAAATGAATATTTCAGGACTTGAGAGATGGCTCAGTGGTTGAGAGCACGTCTTACTTTTCCAGTAGACCTGAGTTTAGTTCATAGTACTCACATCAGGCAGCTCAGCATCACCTATAATTCCAGCTCTAGAGGGTCCAATCCCCTCTTCTGGCTTCTGCAGGCATCCACACACAAGTAGGCACACATACACACACACACACAAACACACAAACATGCACACACACAAATAAAAAGAAAATAATAAATCCTTAAAATTAATATTTTAAAATAGTACAAAATGTGAACTATAGTTAAATAAAATCAAGAAAAAAAAACAAACTCTAAGTACTGTACTATTTCAATTTTACAAAATGGCTATCTTTAAAAAAATTATATATATATATATAGTTATGTCTCTGTGAGGGTATGTGCATGTGTGAGTGAGTACAGGTACCCACAATGTCCAGAGGAGTGCATTGAATTCCCTGAAGTTACAAGCAGTTGTGATTCTGTGGATGTGGCTGTGGGGAAATGAACTTGGATCCTCTGTATGAGCAATTTAATTTCTTCACTCTGAGCCATCTCTCCAGCCCATAAAATGGCTGTTTTTGTAAAACCCATTGTGAATCTAAGTATTCACAGCAACGGACATCTATGTGTAGCACAGTTATTAATTTTTCTTTTCTATTTTCAATTAAATGTATTCCAACAAAAGAAAAACACTAAACAGTAGGAGAGGCGAGTATTACCAACTTAAGTATCATGACTATTCCAGGACTGTTCTTTATCACATACCTTGAAACTTTAACTTATTAGATGTTATGTTCCTAAGTCTCATAATTTGGCATTTGGGGTGATTCATTCACAGTGATGAAATTCTCCTCTGCTCTTCTTCTTAATTTCATTCCTTTTAACACATCACTTAGATATCTAGGAAAATTTAACTGTACATATAAAATCATATCATGTTATGCATTCAGGCTTTGTTTCTCCCTTGAGAGCACATGAAAAGAGTCATCTCTTTCAGTCAGTGGCATATGTCCTTTTTTCACATCAGTTACTTTAACCCTTAATTAGATTTTCCTAGGCCATGTAAAATAACATATGTCTGGGATCTTCCCTGTCTACCTGGATCCCAAAGGATTGGATAACAGCCAGGACACAAGAAGTGCTTACACTGTAGCTCAGGACATTGACAAACAAATGGGTGAGGAAATGGAAAATTGAGTAGGATTCTTTAAAAGGGGACAAAGGAAGCAAAAAAAGAAAGAAAGTAGACACAGAAACACTACATAATCAGGTGCTAGGGAAAGAGTTAAAATCAGAGTACAAAGGCAAATTTTTATGCTGAGGAATCAGAGCAGCATGCCAAGAGCAAGCACCCAGTCTGACAACTCTGGATGTTTTGACAATATATAAAGCATGTCGTCTGGGTGCTGTCATTTAAAGGTCATAAAAACAGGAAATGATCAAATAAGCAAAAGAAATAAATATGGAGAGAAGAACATAATGGACTTATATAATCAAAATATTAAAACCAGGTTAGAATAAAAGCTGAGCTGGGAAGGAAGAGAGAACAGGACAGAAGTGGCTCAGAATGCATGTATGCAAGCGGCCCTGATATGCAGTGTTAGAGCCATAAAAACACAGGGAAGAGCAGACTGTAGAAAATGGACTAGCTGAGCTGCAGGTTAGGCAGAAGCTACAAAGTATGAGCTTTTCTCAGACACACAAGTAGGCAGACAGAAGTTTCATAAAATGCATGTCATTTAAAGGTCATAAAAACAGGAAATGATCAAATAAGCAATAAAAATAAATATGGAGAGGAGAACATAATGGACTTGTATAATTAAAATATTAAAATCGGGGTAGAATAAAATTCACTAATAAAATGCAGAAGAATGGAAAAAGTCAGAAGGTAGGAAGAAGCAACAGGTACTGCTGGTCTTGTGGAGAGTAAAGTAGTGAAGGATGAACTTGAAGGAAGCTGTTGGAGGCCAATGTGACACTCCTCAAAGGAAAATCTTTATGAGGTCATGGCTGTATTGAAGACCTCATAACCAGTTTGTCTTCGATCATTCATGAGATATTGAAAGTTCCCACTTGCCCTCATTATCTGCACACTCCATCTAGTCAAGTCATCCCTGTAGCTAGTGGATGACTAAGTCTTCTTAAACACTAGAGATGCTTAGAAGGCAGAGTAGAAACGAGTTCAAACAAGGACAGTAAATTAAGATATCATAAGAAACCAACAGTATATCCACATGGAGTCACAACAGGCAACCACAGCCAAGAACCAGAAACTAATCAGGCACTTACATAGGAACAACTTTGAAATTAATTGAGGCTTCCCTGAGCAGGCAGTTTAGAATATGCTGTAGGCTACAGGCTAAGCAGTGTGGGCAGGTCACCCTATCAAACTTATCTTCTCCTTTAGCCTCCTTGATTTAAAAATCTCCTGAAGGATGTTGATGCCCAAATCCTTATAATAGCATGACATTAATTCAAATAAGAATGAATTATAGGCTCTTAAAACTCAGGCAATTACAAATTAAAGTATATGTGAAAATTATATCCATCCCTGTGAGATGATCAGGGTTCAAATTAGAGTATTTGGGACCATGTAGGGAAATTCTCTGTCAGAAGATATTTCCAATGATGACAAGCCTGCCAGAAACAAGGCTGAGGAAGTTGAGTTAGTACTGTGATACCACTGGCCTTAAAGACCCTCATGTTCTAAGCTTGAAACAATGGGGCTACGGACACTGAGATCTAATTACCAATCTAGAGCATCTTAAGGGTTAACAATAGGCAACATGTTACTTTCCTGAGTGTTAGATCCCATGTCCATAGAGTCAGGTCTAAACTTTGAGTTAGAATAACAAAATGATTTTATTCTAGTTCACAAATTTTCAAGTTAATTAGATTGGGGAACTGTTTCTCTTGATTGTCATTTTTGTCTCTAATTCATAGTTCAATTAGTTTAGAAGCTTTTGATAAAATAAAACTGATTCTATCTCATGTATTCAAAAGGTGTGCAAATATCTGAGCTAAAACACTGCACTACAGTAGACACCTAAGAAAATGCAAAATTTATTTTTCTCCTACTCCCTTTCCTCTCAGTTAAAAATGTTCAAGAAATGCTCAAATAGTGAAGGACACTGATAAACAGAATTTTGAAAAATGGATGTGAACCAGGATGACTGTTCTAAAACTAGAGTCTTGAGTATGTTTTATTTTATTTATTTTGCTAACTGCCTATGGTCCCAGGGATTAAACTCAGAGCATGGTGTATAGTAGGCAAGCACTCTACCACCGAGTTACATCCCCAGACCCAGCAGTTGACTGATCAAGACAGGAAGATTGGTATATAGATGTGGGAATGGGTATTTAAGGAAAGAAAGAGGAGGGAAGTTAGCTAGAGGATTCCACCGACTGGTTCCTCAGGACTCATATCACACTAAACCCTATATACTCACAATAGCATACCCTTCCCAGTTGATCCATGGCCATTCCATTTCCCCGGCTGTGCATCTTCTCAGAAAATCCCTGCATCAACAACCTTTTTCTCCATTCCTCTTCTTTTGGAAACAATTTGTTATCTTTCCTTAGGTATCTGACCTTAGGCACCTTGTCCTCTGCCTAGCCACGTTCTGCTTCCTCCTGCTCCCTGACGTCCAACTGCACAATCTGACTGCTGCCATCATACTTCTTGCTTCCACTTAAAAGTACAAAATCCTATTATCTCCTGGGCTATTGTCTTTCCTTTGTCCTGATACCCCTGTTTTTCTGGTTGCTGTTATCCATACCTCCCTGGCCTCCTGCAGGAGGTTTTACTCTAACTTCCCAGATTTTCTTCAGTGGTGAAATAACCAAAACACTGCCAGTTTCTTTCCTAAAAGATAAGTAGATCCATGTCATTTTTCTAATTAAAGCTTCCATTTTCTTCCGTTTCCAAAATAATCTGTCTAAACTCTTTTAACACACTATATATTTGTATATATATGCATCTATCTATAGATAGATAGATGATAGATAGATAGATAGATAGATAGATAGATAGATAGATAGATAGATAGAGTCTTGATAGATAGATAGATAGAGTCTTTTTGAAGCAGGGTCTCCCTGTAGCCCCAGCTGTCCTGGAACTCACTATGTAGACCAGGCTGGCCTTGTACTCATAGAGATCCGCCTGCCTTTGCCTCCCAAATGCTGGGACTACAAGCGTGCGCCACCACGCCCAGCTTAATATATATATTTTAAATTTTGTTGTTTATTTCCCTTACCTTTAGTCTATGTTCCAGACATACTAAATATCTTGTCTTTCTAAAACTTTGTGCTTTTAACATAATTGTATCCTCTTCAGAGCCAGTTCCTTTCTATAAAGCCTCTTTTCCCCATTTAACTAGGGTATTGTAATTCCAGGTCAGTTATTCGCAGCATGACTTTTATGTAACAGTTTGGAATCATTATGGTTTAGATTACCCAAAAGTTATATCTCTTCTTTCCTTTAAGTAAAGGAGCTCATGGAGTCCTCTAGAGTTCAAATATAATCATAAGTAAATGACTTTAACTTCTCTTAAAGTGCTTCAAACTCTGTTTCTAGCCCTTCGTTCAACTCTGTCTTGCACAAGTTCTGGAAATCCCAATGTCTGAACATTCATAAACTATTTGTTTTATATAGAGCTTTTCTTGAGAAATAACTAGAACATGAATGCCAAGAAAGAGGGTCACAGATACATTCAAGTAAAATAAGAACATAATTTCCAGAAAGAAGAGATTATCATCATCGTAAAATGAAAAAATGCATTTCCAGAAAGACAATCTGTTTAACATAGAGCTATATAGTTCTATAAAGAACCCCAGTGCAGCCCTTTAGACTCTGCTTAATACATGTGCATCTTCCAGAGCTGTTCACTCACATGTTCTCTTAAGTCCACAGTCTTCTGCACAACACATAATTATGTACCCACAGAATTATAGCTTATTCGTCCATTTAATTCTGTTTTTTTGTGTGTGTTATATTTTGCAAGAGCCATGTTTTTTTTGTTTGTTTTTGGGGTTTTTTTTTGTTCTTCTGCATCAAAAAGATGCTGATCCCAGAGAGTGGGAGGAGGGCTGCTTTATTGGCTTGTGTATTTCAAAGCTTATCACAATGTCCAATACTTAGCAGGTGGTTAATAGATTATCGGAAAAGGAAAAGAAAGAAGGAAAGTGGAAGATCAGTTTGACCAATGATAGTATAATGAAAAACAGGAAGAATAAATTGAGGCAGCATCAAGGTTATTTACCCAGTAAAGTATCCATACTACTGAAAGTAGACATAATCACTGTCATTAAAGTATGAAAAATGTCTGAGAAACTTTAAAAACTATTCTAAATTTAAAAATGAAAGAATTCCAATTTTAAGAAGGTGACTATCCTAGTTTCATTTCTGTTTTTCTGCTAAAATACCCTAACGCAAAGCAACTTAAGAGAGAAGGGGTTTGTTTTACCTCGTAGTTAGAGATTATAGTCCATCATGGCAGGAAGAGTAGGGCAGCAGCAACTTTAACTAGTTAGTCACATCACTTCATATACACAACAAAGATTGGAGAGAAATAAATGCATGTAGGCTTTTCTATTACTTAGCTATTTTTCTCTACTCTTATAGAGTCCAGGACCCAAACTCAGGGGCTGATGCTGCCCACAGAGGGCTAGTCTTCTTACAACCATTTGTGCAATCAAGACTACCCACACACACGTGCAAATGCCATCCTGATATGGAAAATCTCTCACTGTAAGTCTATTCCCTAGTGATTCTAAGTAGTGTTGACAATTAAAACTAATCATCATGCTTAGGATAACCGGGTATATTGCTGAAACATAAAAGAGGAAAAGATATTCTAAAACAAATTATGTGTTTTTTTCCCTGTAGCTCCCATAAAAAATTCCATAAACTTCATACTGAAAAAGGCAGGAATGAATATAATACAATTACAGTTGTGGGGACTAAGAGTGTAGCATCTGTTTAACCAGAATATGATTAATTTTTTAGTAGACTGTGTTCTGTCTGGAAGCTCTAGGCAAGAGTTCATTCATTGCCCAGTCTCCTCTCTGGTTACCCCTAGGTTTCTTGGTATTCCCTGACTTGTCTCCCTACCAGAGTGTCTCTACACTCTGACTCCAACTTTAGGTGAAGTTCTCTTCTGTGTGTATCTAATCTCTCTGTGTGGACATTTGTGATGACATTTAGTACCCGTCTGGGTAATCCAGTATACTGTCATCTCAAAATCCTTCATCTAATCTGCTGAAATTCCTTCACTAAATAAGATAGTATTCACATACTCTGGAATGAGGCTATAGATATGATTATATTAAGAGAATACTATTTGTCTTAACAACTTCAAACCAAAATATGTGAAAGCGTTAAGAAAGTGGAGCCATGGTATTTGACTTAGCCAAATAAAAGACAGATGAGCTTAAAGTATACATGAGGTAGTTATTAAAAATTGATAAGTGGAGCTGGAGAGATGTCTCAGTGGTTAAGAGCACTGACTGCTCTTGCAGATGACCTGGGGTTGATTCCCAGCACCCACATGGTGGCTAACAACTGTCTGTAACTCCAGTTCCAGGGGAATTTAACAACCTCTTCTGACTTCCACAGGTATTGCATGATGTGGGTGCATTTACATACATACAGGAAATACACTCATATACATAAACTAAAAATAATAAAATATTTTTAAAAAATTGACAAGCATACACTTGTACCAGATTCAAGAAAGGTTTAGATATTGGAATATCCAGGCATTGTTCAAGGTAGGATTGAGCCAAGAGCTACAAAGAGTATGACACACTATAAGAGAAGGAAGGGTTAGAGATATTACTGAGGTTCTATATACCATATTAAGGACCCTTCTAAAGAAGGGAGAAATATCTGTGGGTAACCTAAACCACAGCTATCTCAGTCTACAACATAAGGACATCTGTGGTAGCAGAAATTAATGAGGAACCATGACACTTTAGCTAAGCCCAAGAGTATTTATAGTCCCAAACAAGAGATTCGGAGTCCTCCCTGGAGTAAATAACAGCCACAGACAAAAATAACCACAGATTTAGAAATTCAAGTGCCTCACTCATGACAAGAAGCCAGCTGTCACTCAGTGATTGAATGGGAAGCTTATTTGTGCACACAAATTCCAATCAAGTATTATTGCCTCATTCAAATATGTGGTTGGACAGTCAGAGTTCATCACTGGGAGTACGCCACCAGGAGAAAATGCAAAACAAAGTAAGTCAAAGAACTTAAGCAACCCAGAGAAATAGAGAATATATAAGAAGGGGAAAATTTCACACAAATGATAATGCTTTCTCCAAATGTTAGAAAAACATTACCCCTGTAAACCAAGAAATGGGGGAAGGGGTAGAAGGAAAATTATAACTTTAAAGATTTATTTAATTTTTATTTATGTGTGCCTTTGTGTGCATGCCACATGTATGTGAACACCTGCCAGCACAGAAGAAGGCAGCAGATCCTCTGGAGCTAGAATCATATATAGTTATTGTGCCACTGAGTGCTGGGAGCTGTACTCAGGTCCTTTGGAAGAACATCAAATGCTCCTAACCACTGATCTATCTCTAAAGCAATGAATAATTATAATTTTAACATGATTTTTAAAGGCAAAAATCTAGGAAGTATGTTAAAAGATGTGTAGATAATGAAAAGAAAACTAAAAATACAAAGAGGAGAAAAATATTCCTTTAAGGTGTTTGTCATTAGAAGTATTTATGTAAAACATTCCGTATATAATAATGCAAAATATAGAGATTAAAGAAAGTATTAACAAAAATTATTAAAGTTGCTAGCTGGGCTTAGTGGCACACACTTTTAATCCCAGCATTCAGGAGGCAGATTCAGGTGGATTTGTTTTAAAAAATGAGACCATTAAGTTAGGCCTTGGCAGAGAAACCTCTGTTTGCAATGAGTGGCAGTGAATGCAGAGACTCATAATTGGCCAAAGTGCTGAGAATAAATGACTATTGAGTGCTTATCCCTAAATGGGATAACTGTTATAACCACCATCAAGGTTCAAGGAACATTGCAGAAAGAGAGAAGAAAGACTGTTAAAGCTAGCAGATAGAAAGGTTTGTTGAAAAACTATCTTCTGGATGGGATGTACCTTTTGCATTCAAGTACTCACAGTAGCAGCAGCTACCTGAACAAGCCTGGACCCATCAACATTCCCTCATGAATTGGGGGAGGGGTTCATCATGCCTCACTCCTCCCTAAGGAGCCATGGGCAGTTCATAATTGCTGGGGGAGGGGGAGACATGTTTCTCAGTGGTGTACTCTGGTATGCGGCCCTTGTTCAAGTAAATAACACTTGACCCATACGCACCCAGGCCCTAATTAAAAGTGGTGGGACACATACATGCAAAAAGACATGAAGGTAGGAGGGGGAATTGTGGGCAGAAAAAGTAGAGCCTAGTAAGAGGAGGAGGAGGGATAGGAGAGGATAATGAGGGGAAATGTGTTCAAGGAACATTATGTAATATATATGAAATTATGAAAGAATAAATACATAATTAAATTTAGATTTTCACTACTATAATTTTACTAAACTAATTAATTTATACATGAATGTATGCCTTAGTAAAATACTCTGCTCTATACAGAGAATTGAAATCCCTGTTTCCAAATGAAACATACAAAAATTTGATAGAAAATACAATATCTTCACAAAATGTATAGGTCCAGCTTCATGAAAATGATTCCATTTTAGAGGTAATATACACTCTTTAAAAAATTAGCATTTTTACCTGGTCTCCAGAGTATTGAACTGACTCCAAGCAAAGCACTGACTGATTATTGTCATTAAATTCCATCTTCACATCACCATGTGCAATCTGAAGAAATTCCTGGGGAGAAAGAAAATTTATTAAGTTCAGAATTGACATCATTCACAAACTTCCCATAGGTAATATTAATGCTGATTTTATCTATATGTGAAAAATAAAGACTTATTTTCCTCCTTTAGCTTTAAAAGGAATCTAATGCAAAATAATATTTTCCAGAGTAGAAGGCCTTTAAAAATACAATCTCTACCAAACACACTGAGAACAAAGTATCAAGGGAGTTTACACAACAGGATGAGATTCTGCACTGTTATTTCTGGAAAGCATCCTACTCTGATGTTTTTACTTCTGCCATTCTTAGAGAAAGTACATTTTCCAAAGCAGGTCAGTCCAAGCCTATTTAGTTCCTCAGGAATAAGGGGCAAGGCAGCATGCGGTATCCTTGGGAAAGTGGCCCAACATAACCCAAAAGGCCATCTCAATAAGACTTCAGGAAGCATAACTGTTTCCATTGACACCAACATGATGAAAACAGAATGCTCTGGAAATGTGTGCTTTTTGACTCATTATTTGTAAAAATATCACACATGCTGTGTTCTGACCACCCAAGAGAAATAAAAGTCATTGCATCCCACTATACTAACCCTGCTGATGTTTATGAGTATTGAAATCAGGAACATAGGTAGAGCCGTTTCTGTTCCTGTGACAGGATCAGTCAGCACTTCCAAAATTATATATATTAGAACAAAGCTTTAGACGCAGTCCTCCCCCATTTTAGACCTGCTGGGAATTTGTGGTATGCAACATCAAAGGATTAAATTCAGGTCACCTCCTTTGGACACAGCCATGCGGATGAGCAAAAGGCAACAGGGAGCCTCACAGATTCCTATTTCAACCTGGCTTCTTCTTCCATTTACCTACAGGTAATCTTTACTGACAATCACAAGAAAGGACACACGACAACTTTTAGGATGTGATGGTTCCTAGGAGAAGAGGCTGTATTGCTCGAATTTCCATTTCCCCCAAGAACTGAATTTCTGAAAATATTGCTATTCTTCTTAAAATGCACACACTATCAAGCTTTTCATGAAGCATGAAGAATGTGTAGAAATGAGCAATGCACTCTTGGTTTAACTTCTCAAGGGATAAAAGTGGTTGGCTGTTACTAGGGCATAGCATGGATGAGTGCTGTTTTATCATAGGCAATGTGACCAACAGTAAAACACTGTGGCTCCCCAAGAAAAGGCAGACAGATCTTCAAAACAAGAAAGGAACACCTGTCTACATGACTTAAACGGTTCTATCTTACAACCCATAAAAGTGCAGAGTAGTTAAAACACAGTGATCTGGGAAAGACAAAAGAGTATTGACCTCAAATGTCCTTCAGTATGTGTCTATCCACTGGGCCCACCAAGTGTCCTGTACTTAAAAGACATTGTCTTTCCCTCATCCCAGCAGCCATCAATTGCCAAAAGTTCCTTAGGTTGGGTTGGGATTTTTTAGCCACTTCCCCATGTCCATGCTGGGATTTTGCCTGCTTTGAGCTTGCATAGGACTTGTGCATACTGTTACCATTGTTGTGAGTAAATGACCAGCTGTCTAGAAGACTCTGTTTCCTTTAGTCCTCTATCTCCTTCTGTTCTTAAAATCTTTCTTCCTCCTCTTCCACAATGATCCCTCAGACTTGAGGACATCTGGGGACACACATCAGACTCTGTAGGCCATATTACAATGATAAGAGTATATTAAATTATGTGGACAGCAGTGGAAGGAGGCGTGGAGAGGGATGGGATCTAAATACCATCAAACTGTCTTGTATGGAAATCCCAAAAATTCAAGTAAAAAGAAGCGTGGTGAGCTGATGCAAAACAAAACACCAGCTGGGCTTGATGGTTCAGGCCTATAATCCCAGCACTTGGGGTCTGAGGCAGGAGTACTACCACACTTTCCAAGTTAGTCTGAGCTACAGGGTGAGCTTTAAAGCTTTCATTTTAGAATTTTAATTATGCTGATGTTTCCATCAATTTTTTTTCTTTTCTTTTTTTTTTAAAGCTTTACTTCACACTTTGTGCGCATTTCTCGTGTACATCTAGACCTTGAACCGTTCATTCATCTTTGCAATACATCCCTGGATCTCATTGTTTTAATCTCATTTCACATCACAAACACAGTAGGACATGTTGTAAAGTGAAATAGCTGTAGTTGGGAGTTATCCCCTGAATATTTTTAACCCCTGCCTGGTTTTTATTACATCCTTCCTCACCCACTGCAACCTTGACCTTTCTTTAGACTCTGAAACCAATCCTGAAAGTGCCAAATCTAGTTATTCAGCTCTGATGGCTTCCTACAAGTGAAGATTGTCACCGTCTAATCTTACGAGTAAGAACTCGTAACTGGATCCCACAGTTTTCCAATCTCTTGCTGCAAGTCTCCAGACCCATGTGTTTCCCTGTCTTCCCTAAGCCTCTTCTGCAGCTTGACTTTAAATATTTCTATACAACTTAACTGCTGTGTTACCTACTTCCCAAGGAACAAGACCCTGTCCCACTTAGAAGCCTCCTTTAAAATAGCACCTCCTTGGTAACAATTCCTCTGACCATTCCTGCCCAGGGCAGTATTTATTTATTTAAACCTTCTCTTGCCCATTACATTATATTATGCTGAGATGTTCTGTGTATGTGTTTGTGGTGTTTTGCTGTTATTTTTATTGCTGTTGTTCTTTAGAGACAATGTTTCATGTACCTCGGGCTAGTCTTGGACTTGGTGATCTTGAACATCTGACTCCCCTACCTCCACATTCTCACTGCTGGAATTACAAGCAGAAGTCAATAAACCTGGTTTTGTGTGGTTCTAGGGACTGAACCGAGGGCTTCCATGCATACTAAGTAAGCACTCTCATAACTGAAGTACGTATCTTAACCCTCTGTTTAAACTGATGCCTTATCTCCTTCATTACCATGCATATTCCATCAGGCCTTGAAAGACTGACAGCTGTCACTTTAATCATGAGCAATGAAGACCTCGTGGCTGACAGAAGAATCAACATAGCATTTTTTTTTCTTTCAGTGTACTATTACAAATCTCTTGCTTATTCCATAGATACATTAATGATCTCTAGCAGAGCTTGTAAAGAACTTAAAGCTATATTAGTCAAACTAAAAGCATTTTCAGTTGTTTTGGAATTTAGCAATAAACGAGACAATAAAGAATAGATGGATTATATTTATGAAGTTGCCTCTAAGTTGTCAGGAATCCCATGTTACCTGAATATATGATCAGTAAAGGCTTATTTTTAATTCTTTCCTTTCCAAGAGTAAGATGTGACTAGAAATTATTTTCAAACTGAGAAAATCATTTTAATATTTTAAAACTGTATTGCTTTTGAAATAATGCCAAATGTAAAGCAACTTATCAAACAGACACATTCTTAAACATGTTTAAATTTAGTTCAAACTCTACATACTTTTTGAAGATTTTTCCTCTCAGTGAAGACTTAAATGGTCTGAGAAAATGAGCATTATTATTTAAGAGACCACAAAGCTGCATAAACTGTTATCAACTGCACAGAATAAAATTCCTTAAATAGAAATTAAACTTGGAAAACATGAGAAACTCACATTCCTGACTAACTCCAATATATGGCAAGCTTTTCTGAAAGCTTTCATTGGTCATTTAAATAGTTTCTTATCCTTTTATCTTTAAAGCAAAAATAACTATTTCTAAGTATTAACATATACACGATTACATATGAAAGAAAATGGAAAAATTATTGTAAATGGGGGCTTATTATTTCCATGTAGAATTGACATATGACATGTGTCTAGAAGGCGGACCCGCTAAGGATGGAGTCCTTGCTGTTAGCAAGATGGAGAAATTAATGGATGTACTATATGAGGAAGGCACCTCAACACACACACACACACAAAAAACAGATTTTGGCACAAAAAAAGAGAAAGCTTTGAATGTATGCTCCATTGTTTTCTACCAGAAACATTTGATAGAAGCTGTTTAAAATCATTCCACCTTATTTCTTCCCTGGCATGGCAAACATGACCACTCCTCATTCTCTGCTTGATATGAGTATTAAATGAGATATATTAAGTAGCACCCTAGAAAAACCCATAGATGCCTTGGACATTAAGCAGGGCTCTCTGCTTCTGCTGAGCATGTAGACATAGCAATTAACAATGCAGATGTATGATGTTATTTGAAATAGATAGTGTGGTGGTTCATACCCATGATCTTATCTTTTGGGAGGCTACGGCAGGAGAATGATCATGAGTTCCAGGCCATCCTGGGGTGCATAGAAAATTCCAGGCCAGACTTGGCTGCAGAGTGAGACTCTAGCCCACACAAACAACAAAGAAAAACTTCACACATCAAGAAAGAGTTAGAAAAGATTTTCAAATAAGCTGAGACCTACATGGAAGCTGATGTGATCGCTGAGCAGAGCAAAGGAATGAAATTTCCAAAGGCAAAAGGTAAGTTTCTTTAAAAACTCCCCTATCACAATACGATATTGCAATCCTGGAGCCCTCTTCCTGTTGTAAATGGACTCTTCTTTCAAACACTGCAAATAAAAACATGCCATTTATTTTTTTAATTAAGCTAATGAAAAATAACCTGTTATAGTCTAGCTGGTCTGAGAATTTCTCTGCAATCCTGTCTCTGCCTTCCATGTCATCATAGAAGTTCTGAGCCAGTTCACCATCCCCAGATATAGAGATTTTCATAAGGATTTTCTTCCAAATAAGATTATAAAAATAGATTAAATTTTAATTAATTTTATAGTAACAAAAATAAAAGGACATAAAATGCTTTATGATGGTCAAAATACATTTAAATAATATACATATTTTTTCATTAGGTTAATTGCTTTGGATTTCTTTTCCAGGTGATTATTATTATTGAGACAAGGTCTTACTATGTTGTCCTAGCTAGCCTGGAACTTGCTATGCAGACCAATGAGCCTCAAACTCACTCATGGAAATCTACTTGCCTATGCCTCCTGACTGCTAGAACTAAAGACTTGTGCCGCCATACCCAGGTCAGGGAAATTCTTAATGTACAGATGATAAGTGTACGATTTTGACTATGGCTGTGACACATATAAAATAATGAATAAATATTTGTCTAATATCTTTTTTTACATTACCTTTTCATCGTGAAAATTAAAGGAACTATAATCCTAATGAATAATAGATCTTAGTATCTGGGTACACTTTTTCTTTACACAATGTGAATGGGGATAGCTATGATATTAAGTCCTACCAGACAGATATAATTAAGATGTTATGTTTTACAACTGATTTTTAACTTGTAATCTTGACATTTAAGTATAAGAATTCTGCCCTGTCTGCCTGGACTCTCATTTTCAGTAAAATAGGCTTTGAAAATTCTTGTCTATTTTAAACCTAACAGAAAACAGTGGTATTAAAACCAAGTTGTTGCTGCCTGCTCCTTCTCTTGAGCCTTGTCAATGATCATGTTATGCTTTGTGTTTTGTAGACCTAAGTTTGTGACTTGTTTCTATTGAGTCATATTTTTGGAAGTACAGATTTCAGATTAAGGATTACTTAAATGATCAGATCAAAAGTCTAACTTAAAAACTGAGAGATAACATATCTAAATAAAAGCTACAAAACCTTTGGTTTGTAAGTCTATCTTTGTGTATGACTTTGTATATATGTATGTATATATATACAGTCTACATGTGTTTGTGTTTACATACTGTTTAAATTGTACCGAATTAATTGGCTTATAAGTGAGTGCTCACATGAATTAAAAGTTTTATTATCCCAAATCCCTTTTAGTTCAAGCTAGATTATATATATATATATATATATGGCTACATTTCGATTAGGCTTTATATATATATACATATATGCATATATATAAAGAACATTATTTTGGGAAGGAAAAATAAGGGGTGATGCAAATAGGGAAAGAGGATCTAAATACCATTAAATTATACGAAAGTCACAAAAATTCAATTTTAAAAAATGAAAAATTTTTAAAAATAACCAAAACAAAACAAAAATCAAATGTAACTTGAGATTTAAAGGGAAAAATGGGCCCTAGCTCCACTCCAGAAGCACCAACAGGCTAAGCTTGGCCACCTGTCCCAAATACCAATTAAAGTGACAGAGTAACAGTGGAGGTTAGGTATAGATTTAATCAATGGAGCCAAGTTGGGAGGGAGCAGAGCAAGTGATCTGATAGCCATTGACCCATCTTTGGACTACAGATAGGAACTTTAAACAGAGGAAAAATGGAAACAAAAGACAAAAGTTATGCATAATGTTAAGCTCTCAGGGTATATTTGAGTTGATTTCTCTCTCAATTCTAGGTCTATGGATCTATAAGATGATCTTAAAAGTCCCTATTGTTTGGGGGAATGAAAATGTTCTCAATCATCTGATTACTCCTGTGCTGAGGGATCAAAATGGACAACCTGGGATTGCACCCCTAGACCCTGGAATCCAGTAGTTGCAGCTGTGAGTGTTCTCTACGCTTTCATCTTTCCCAAAGGAAAAGATACAGAAGCATATAAGCATATAATAAAGGTAGAGGTGCCGGCACTTTATCTATCTTTATCTTTCCTTTTCACCTTACATGCTCAAATGAAAAACGAATATTCTTTAACAAAAGCACTTTTTACACACCTGGTATTAATAGGACTGAAATCCATAACGAATGGGTTATTTACATTTTTTTATATCAATAATAATGTCTCCAGGACTTTTGACATCCTTTGCCTGTGTCTCAGATACAGCTTTCTGTGTCTTCATTGAAATACAGTCATATTGTTAAGAAAATAATATTTTATAAACATAAATGAAACAAAAGGAACCATTTTTTAAATTGGTCAATATTGATTTTAAAATGGTTTAGAAGAAATGGAATTTATAAATGTAAAGGATCTTAGATGGGAGTTTGTATTAAATTGAAAGATTGTTTCAAAGTAGAAATAAAAAGTGAAAGGAAAACCAGAAAGGTTATGCATGGTATAGAATGTCTAAACAAGTCACAAAACATCCAGGAAAGATAAAATTTAATGATGGCCTACATATGATTAAGTTTACTATAATAAAATCCTATTAAAACTTTTGCTAGATGCTTATTTCAGTCAGTCCACTTCAGACATAGGAGGAATCTGCAAAAGGAAGAAACAGAACTCCCACACACACACACACCAAGATACCTAACTTCTCTTAGATATCACTTTGGTGTTCTCATCAAAAGAAAATAAAACAAAGCCCAAAAGGAATAGAAAAACTGATTGTAGACAAAGAATAAGCTCAGTTGATAGCCTCAGCCTTGGAAATAATATACTTCCCTGGCAGATAATAATCTAATTACCTTACAGAAACCCTAGGCTGAAGAAAGATTTGAAAGGAGCAATGCTTGCCACAGCAGAAGGAATCCAGGACCTGGGGAAAGAATCACACTCAGGGAGCTGTTTATGGAAAAGCTGGTTCCCTCTACTAAGAGAGAAATCTTTGTTAGGAGCAATGTCCCATCCTCTGAAGAAAGGATGATATGCCATCCTCTGAAGAGCTCCAATAATGACTGCTCTTAAAAACGGACGCTGCCTAAGGTTCCTCAAAGTCCTACCCAAGCAACTACACAGGGCCATCAAGGAAGGCACTTTGCATAACTGTTGATATGACAAATAAATTACAACTTTCTTTCCAATATTGGGCTGTTCTCTGCCCCAATCAATATCCCTGGACCATGTACTAGATGAATTTATGTAATAGCCAACTGGTGAAATTTTCAAAAGCCAAAGACATTACTATTTTAAGCCCAGCCTTGGGAATTTCATATCCATGGCCCAATAACAAGGGTCATGGATATGAAAGACACAAGTTGGTACCCCACAAAGGTGGTATTTCTAGAACTACAGCTTACTTTTCCAGCTACATTCTATAACATGAAACTATCTAGTAGCTATCAGAATAATGGTACATCAAACTAGGTAACAGCCTTTCCTTAACATAGTACAAAGGACAGGAACATTCTAGAAAAGATATTGAGAATTGGATTTTCTTCATAATTCTTTGCCAAGGATATAAATATGTTTTGATGATTGTTGATACTCTTTCAGGGTGGATTCAGGCCTACCCACCCAGACTTAAAAAGTAATTCAGAAACTAATTCTCTAGAATAAAGCCTCTACCTTCTAAGTTTCTTTAGTTTCAAGAACATCTTAAAGATAAGGCACCTTTCACCTGTAAGTTGCTTCAGAATTAAATACTTAACATTTATAAACAGTGTTAAACTCTATTTATAAAGATGTCAATAGCTGTAACCTTACTCCATTCTCTAGGATTCTTAATTTTCCTTGGCTACTGTTGCCATAATATAATCTCAGGGATTACAATTTATACTCTCTCTGTTTAACCACCAGATTGCTTCTTTTCTTATTTTGAGAATTTTATACATTAATATTGTTTTTGCATTATTACCACGTCTCCCAGTCCCCCACCAACTCCTCCCATGTTCTCACACTCCCTTGCAATTTCTGGTCCTCTTCATTGATTATTACTATTACTTATACATACATTTATCTCATATATATATAACTAAGTTGTCTCTGTGTGTGTCTGTGTTTAGGGCTGCCCACTTGAGCTAAGATAACCTCTCAGGGAGCCAGTTCCTGGAGAGAAATGATTCTCCTTCCGTCGGCATTTATTGATTGCCTATAGCTCTTCATCTTGAGGTGAGACCTTGTGAAATTTCTCCTATCCACCTTAGCATGTCAATTGGTTTTGTCATTACGCAGATCTTGTTAGATTATCATACTGTGGAAATTCCATTGGTGTAGCTTCCCTATCATGTCTAGAATGCATTAACTACCAGCAGGCGACTTGTTCCTCTGGTTTACTATCTTTCTGACCCATTTTCTGTAATATTCCTTGAGCCTTAACTGTATGTAGAGGTTATATTGTAAATGGATCATTTAGGGCTAGGCACCTCAGAATCACTTATTCTCTGCATTTGACTAACTGTGGAACTTCGTAATAGTCTTCACCTGTAACGTTATATTTACAGACACGTGTACCTCTCACCGCTCATCAAAGATTTTATTGCAACAGATGAAGACTGTCACTAGATTATTTCTTAAATTTATTCTTTTGTGTTGGTCCCATTCTCAGTGTATAACCATCAGTATGTTTTCTTTTTTATATTTTAATTTTATTTTAATTGTGAGGGGTTTGGGGGGTGGGGTAGGTATATGCCATTGTGTCTGGGTGCCCAGCATCAGATCCCTGAAGCTGGAGTTATGGGTAGTTGTGAGCTGCTCAATAAGAATGCTGGGAACTGAACTCAGCTTCTCCAGAAGAACACAAAACACTCCTGACCACAAACCATCTTTTTGGCTTTGCTTGTTTATTTTAAATCAGCCATGGGCTATCACCTCAAGAAGCAATCTACCCCAAAATGGTTTTCCTGGGGCAATACATGGTCGTGGTTTTTCTGGGTCATGCCCATGCTTGTGTGTGTGTGCGTGTGCGTGTGTGTGTGTGTGTGTGTGTGTGTGTGTGTGTGCAGAGACCAGAGGCTGACGAGTGTCTCCCTTCACTGCACTCCACATTATTTTTTGAGACAGAGTTTCTCATTGAACCTGAAGATTATTGATTGGCTAGGCTAGCTGTTTCTGCCTCCCAGCACTGGGATTACAGATAGATAGAAACCACTATGCCTGGCTTCTCTCTCTCTCTCTCTCTCTGTGTGTGTGTGTGTGTGTGTGTGTGTGTGTGTGTGTGTGTGCTGGGTATCCAAATACAGGTCCTCAAGCTTTCGCAGCAAACTGGCTACCTCCTGAGCCATCTACACAAGCAAAGTCTTGTCTTTGCAGGAGGAGAGGTGTTGGTTAGTGTAATCATGCTATACTTATCTAAATCATGTATTTTGTGCCTCTTTTTCAAATTTTTGTCTTGTAGAATACAACAATTTCAACTAAACCTGTGATATAGAGATTCTAGCCAATCCCTACTAGAGGGATCCAGACCCTTCTGTTCCACTGACTGACAGAATAGAGAAAGTCTCGTGGTCATGCCGAAGTAGAAACCACCACCTTCAACAGAATGGAAGCAATTATAAAGGTTGTTCATCTTTCAGCTCCCCAAAAAGATTTCTGTGATTTAGATCTCACATGGGAATTGTGGAAGGAGAATAGGCAGAGAGTGAAGTCAAAATTAACATATGAAAGAAACCATTTGTTGAAAAGAATTAGAAACTTCACCCACCAAGGTTGCCATGGAGCCAAGCCTCTGCAAAAAATAAAATAAAATAAAACAAAATGATCTGTTCAAACAGATCAATAAAAATATCAGTTCACTGGTCATAGGCCCCGCTCCTGACTTTATGCCTGGTCTGGTCAACTTCCACTCTCAGAAATGTTTTCATTCTTAATAAACTGTTTCTGCTTATTTGACTATCTGTGTGTTCCTGTCCCATTTCTTGCTCTGGAACACAAAAAGAAACCCTGGTAGGTGCCCCTAGACCTATACATTCATCTATCATGTGAGGAAATATATGTTGGGGGAGGGTTAGCTAACATCATCAAACTATAGAGATTGACAAAGGAAAGAACCTGTTTTTGATAGGTTAAAGGACTTCCCCCAAACAGGCAGCATCACAGACAAGATCAGAAAGAATGTATCATAAGAGAACGTAATTTGTACCAACTCCCCCCACACAGAGCAACACCATCTACAATAATTTAAGAGCCCTTAGGTCAGGCCACAAACCATATTAACACTTTTATTTCTTCAGCATGTCTTGGAGAAAAGCAACAATATCTCCCAAATCTAACTGCAAGATTAAAATATTTTGTTTAAGATCATGGCCAGTCATTGTCAATGCCAAGGTTTGAACCTTAGACTACTGAATCCAGAGCTGATCTTGTTAACATTCCCATGGTCTCAGAGTTATTTCAGTATTTATTTTTGTTTATAAAATTAGTTTTACTTCGTGGCTTTAAGCTTTTGATCAAATAAGAATATGAGCTCATATTGAATGTGTCCAATTCTAAAAATTTCAGAAGTGGGAAGTGCTGAAATTCAGGATCAGAACCAGAGAGAGAGAGAGAGACAGAGACAGAGATAGAGACAGGGAGAACAGAGAGAGAGAGAGAGACCAGAGTCTCTAAAATGTCAATGTCAAAGGGGAATGTGCCATTTAAAAAGATCTACTCCTAGCCTGGCATGGTAGCACATGCCTTTTACCCCAGCACTCAGGATGCAGAGGTAGGCAGGTATCTGTAAATTGAGACTAGCCTGGTTGACTTAGGGAGTTCCAGGCCAGCTGGAACTACACAGAGACCCTGTCTAAAAAAAAATAAAACCTCAGGGCTGGAGAGATGGCTCAGTGATTAAGAACACTGGTTGTTCTTGTAGAAGAACACACCCACATGGCAGCTAACAGCTGTCCATAACTCCAGTCCCAGGGGATCTGACAGCCTCTTCTGACCTCCATTGGCATTGCATGACATGGGTGCATGTGGGGACCTAAAAGCCCCACCTTGCATAGGTCCGAAAGGAAGTTACTGGGGGCACGGCCTGGCTTGCTTTAAAAGTCTGAAGCATACTGAGGAGTGCATGATCAGCACGTGACCATTCTTAAAATACACCCTGGGGCGGGGAGTTCCAGGTGCCTTTATAAGCTTTGGAACACTTGCAATAAGTGAGTCCCAGCTTGACTAGGCTCCCAGTTGAGTCTGAGTGTCCCCGGGTAATGGGGGCGACATGGGCTGACCAAAGGTGTGCTTACTCATCCCCAATCCTCACCTCACCGGGTTTGCGGGTTCGAGTCCCCGGCAGGTGCACTTACTTACATGCAGGCAGTACACGCATCCACATAAAATAAAGAGAATAAATAAAATTTTTTAAAAATCTATTCCATATGGTCAATACTATAATTTACATATCAATTGCTTATAAATAGTAAGTCATTTAGAGGGTAAAGACTAACTTCATCTGTTTTGAGAGGCATGGATGAAAAGGATGAAAAAGTTCTCAGAAGGTTTGAAACAAACCCTCTGGCACACTAAATGGATTGGTAGTCTAGAAACAAGTCTTGGTCATTCCTCTTTTTGTAAGCAAAAGGCTTCCTATTATTTATAGTAAGAAGACTTTGGGATTTATAAAAGGAAGAGGTCAGTCTGGTCTACATAGTGAGTTCCAGGCCAACTGGGAAACCCTGTCCCAAAAAGACCAAAAAAAAAGGAAGATTAAGCTACTTAGGCTGGCATTAGAAAATGTCTTGAGAATTTTGTCCTAGCCCTTATCCAGCATCATCCCCTGTGATCAATGACTAACCACTCCCCAGTACTTATGTTGACCAATACCACACATAAATTAACATTTCCCCTCTGTCTAAAATGTGTTTTACTATCTTTTTGTTATTGGAATATCAACTCAGCTGAAATGGTAACTACTCTCTAAATACATTAATGATACTTCCAAAGAAAGTTTGTGTGTGTGTGTGTGTTTCCTCTTCAATGTTATGCAAATATTTTAGATATATGTCAATATTTCATTATATGTTTTCATAATATTAAAATCAAATTATCTGCTTTAGTCCATTCATTTTAATCAATGAACAAATATTTACTGAGTACTTACTACAAACCAGGCACACTCTAAGCTCCTTAAATCAAGGACTGTCTGTCATTTTGCTCCTTTGGAAGGAGAATACTATTTTCTACAACTTTGTTCACTCCCCCAAATCAGTAGTCATTGATTAAAGAGCTGTTCAATTGAACCACTAAGGATAGATTCAAGGAACATCATAGACAATAATCACTAAAAATAGCATCCTGTATTTCTTTTGAAAGTATAGCATATCATAGACTCTGTGATGTAAGAAACATTTATAGTTTTCTGTGTCAGAGCTAGTCATGTTAGAAAGAGGTCAACTTTGCTTTGACTCCTTCCCTCAGGTTCTAAGTAGATTTTAATCTCCACAAAATCCAAAGTTAGAGTCATTGATTGCTCTTAAATTTTCAAGGATAATTTGAAGCCAAGTATGCTAAATGTCACATTTTACAAATGAACAAAACTGTGCCCAGAGAAATCCATGCTACTAAAGGAAAAGGTTAGCCCAATATGTCTGCCTCATTCTGTTCCAAATTTGTTTTTCCTCTTTCAACTATTGCTCCCTAGATTTCAGTGGGAAAATGGTAGCAAAGTGTCAGTAAAATTGAAAGAATTAAGGGTAGAGAAAAAAACTTTGCATTTTACATCCTAAGAGCACTCCCAAAGTTGGAATCTTTGATAACATGAAACAACATCTTCAAATAAAATGAGCAGGATTCAAACTAAACTACCTCATGTCCTTTCGTTTCCAACTCTCCAAACTCATAAAACCAAATATGTTAAATAGAATCACATACATATGCACAAATACACATGGTTTTATATATAAATATATATAGATATAATCTTCATTATGAGAAACAAGTATTTCTACTCCTTTTCTTTGAAAAACTTCCTAAAATTTCTTTGCTTTGTGTCTATGAGTAATTTGCCAAGTTCTTTTTTGATATAAGACAGACTGACCATGATTAATGTGTCTAGCTGCCAAAGTATTGTTTAGGAAAGTAACTCACTGTGTTCTATTTACTAATAAATCATTTGTTCTTTATAGTATTTTTCCTTCTTGTGTTTGTTTACATTTTGAAACAAAATCAACATTCTTTCATTCAAACACATAATCATACTTCACTAAATGCCAGTAAACCTTTCAAAGGTTAAGACAAATTTCGACAGAATTCTCACAAGGAACCTACCTCCACTTGCTCTCTGATGAGTCTCTGAATCTCAGATGGGAGACAGGATGCTAATAGATGCCTTGAGTCCAGGGAGGTTTAACTGTAAGTCTGAGCGCTGTGAACCTAGAGCTAAATAGCAGCTAAGCAAAATGTGAGGGGTAGAAGGGTGGAAGTCAGGACGCAGTGTCTTGTGTGTGCCTTACTGGCTACTTGCTTACTGTTCAGTTCAGGGACCAAATTTGCATTTTCACTGAGGCTGACTTGATCTGTTCACTGAGATTCCTTCCATTTCTCTCTCCTCTATCATTTTACAGTACTTTTTAAAGGTCAATGTTTACATTCTTTTACAAAACTTGGAGAAAAGAGAATTTCCACCTCCCCTGCATAAAATCAGCCTACTCATGCCTGGCACTGTTTCTTGAAACATCACCATGTCAGCCTATTCTAATAGGCGACTTGAAATTTTAAAAACAAATTCAGCTGCAACCACTCTTAAAACATCTTACTAGGTTACTTTTTGGTCTTACGTCACCCAGGTTTCCAGAAATCTTCTCAAAATGCCTAATGAGGCAATAAATTCCTTTATTGACTGTTCAGAATGTGGAAACAAGTTGGAGTGACTCACTCGGGCCTTTTCTTAACCCTCTTATTCAGCAAAACAGTTTATTTTACTGAAAGAATGGTCAAAAGAGCTGACAATTTGAAATTAACTAAACAGGCCCTCCCTCTTTTATGCCTCCAAGACATTCAAGAGCTCTTTTTGCAAGAGTGTGTTACAGCTTAATTGAGATTCTAAAAGAGCAAAATCTCAGTTTATTTATCATCCTTGTGAAAATAATTCCCATCTCCACCTTTCCACAAGTTATGATCTATCACCCACCTAGTTACTGTTTTAATGGCCAGTTTGCATGCTTTGTTGTCTTTGCCTTTCCACTTCCTGTGTGTTTTGTGTGAAGGTGCAATGCTCCTGTGAGCAGGATCCCCAGGTGGAAATCGGCTGATTTGGGATATAGGCTACAGTACAACATTGCTCCGGAGTCTGCGGAAATGATAGGCAATGCCTCGAGAATGAGAAAGTGCCACCGAAAGTTTACTGAAAGTTTCACTCTATACTTTGCTTTAAAAAATATTGACTGTTTGCCTGCTCAGAACAAATTACACCTCGGATGGGTAAAGGTCATTGAATAAGTATCTTGGAGACTGAAAAATTAACAACTACATGCAGAAAACACTTAGTGGGCATAGTGATTACACATCTATAAAGCAATACATTTACAAGTAAAAAGGAATTTAGAAGTAAGTTTAGTTCAAACTCTTCACTAGCAAGGTATTTTTTTAAGTTAAACAAAGGATTCCGGGGTCAGAGGGATCTAGTGAGCACCAAGGCAGAGCCGCACAGCACCAGATCGGAACTCCCATCTCGTAGTCCCCGGGTTCCAGGGCTGCCTTCCAGCCTTGCCTTGCATGGCTGACCCTGAAAGTACCATGAGTTACTCATTTCTTTCCTGCAATCACTCATAAAACACAAACATTTCCAGGGCAGTGGGTGAGGGGAGACTGTCCCTGCTCTGAAAAGTCGGGAGTCAGCTCTTTGTTTTCCCTTTCAAAACAGCGGCCTTCCCCACTACTAAAAATAGGGTTTTCTCTTCCTCTTTCCTCTTCTTTTTAATTTTACTTCTTCTAAATTTCTTGCTTGAACTTCTGAATAGCAGCATGACTATGAAGCCAGGCAGGAAATGGAAAGAACATGGAGCAGCTCTTACATTCTATCTGGGATGTGAGAAATAAATTCCTATTTGGGGTTTCCTAATGTTTTTTTTTTTCTTATTTGTCAGGATTCTTCAAAGATGAAAGCACTAAGGCAAGAATTTAGATAGCTAACCATAAGAGACAATAGAATACTCACTGTTTATTTTGACTTTTCTAAAAAATGAGATGTCAGTTTTTATTCTTAATGGTTACAGGAATTGAATGAGCATTTTGTGTTCTGATATAACAGTTCCTCTTCTTTTGGAACTACCCATACAGTCATGAGTAGCTTGGAGTCATGTGACACTATCTCCCTTAATCATAGCTGACTACTCCTAGCTTGACCCTTGGCCCATACAGGATCCACCAAAGCTTTTTTCTGAAAGAATTTTAGAACTGGGTTGAGAAAAAAAAATTTTAACTTAGTCCAGGTTATTGGAAAGTAGATATAAACTTATTACTATGGAGCAACGCCTGTCCTGCTTCTCTGAGGGTTAGACGCTGCGGTCTGGCAGAGGAACAAAGATAAAAGTGAAACGCATGGAGAAGCAGAGATGGAGGGCAGAGGGTTTCAGCAGGCTCAATTCCAGACTCTGCTAAAGAATGAGCTGGCTTATGGCTATTAACGTGCATGAGATAACCCAGCAGTTCTTTAAGAAATATATTTTTGATTAATGCTAACTCAAATTTGCTGTGTTAGATTGTAGAAAAAGTTTTCATTAAGTCTATAATATTTTGAACTTTTGTTAAAAATCAATTACATATTTTTTAAAGAAAGGGTTCTCAGAGTCACCCATGAAATAAGAGTTGGCATATAAATCGTGATCTACACTCATGATAAAAATATGCACCTAAGATATATAAACATTTTTGTAAAATAGAAACTGGCTGTAACATCTAAGTGATGGTTAAAGTAAATTATAACAATGTATTTTATTATAGTTTGTTTCAGCAATTTTTATAGCCACACCTTAATACTGTTCACTTTTAACTTTTATTATACTAAAAAAGATCAATTTGTATATTACATTTTGCTTAACACTATTATCTAGAGTGAAATACTACACTTCACTCTACACTTAGCCCATGGGTAAACATACTAAGAATATTTCACTGTTTACTTTCTAAGGCAGCATTGAAATGAGCTCCCTACCCTTTACATCACATCTTTGTTTTACGAGCTCCACAGAGAAAGTAGAAATGTACAGAGAAGCCATAGATCAAGACAGCCATCCATTACCTTTTAAAATATCACCTTGTTTCTTTAGTCTTCATCTTGAGTTTTTCTTTTGATAAGTAGCAGTTTTATTAAGCATTCTATTTAAATGCAATGAGAAAGTAACATGCTTTTTGCTAACCAATATGAAGATAATATTCTTACATCTAAATTTACCAGTCACAAAACATTATAGTACAATCACTACATCTGTTTTTGAGTATATGAGGAGTGGGAAAAATCCTATTGGCTTTTCAATTTACAGCACACCAGATAGCTAAGACAGATTTTGATCAAGTGGGAAAACTCTGATGAAATGACCCTGTCCAAGAAAACAGAAAGGTGAGATTACTGTACAAATGGCAGACCAAAATATTTGAAGGAGGAAAGCGTGTTTCAAGTACTCTGCAAACAGAGACCCCAGTCAACAATTGCAATTGGTAAAAAGTAACAATAAATGTTGTCAGTTTGAAGCTTCAACCCAATCCTAGTAAATTGCATTATTTAAATGGAACAATACCAGTCGATACAGAGCTCTGCGAGTGTGATTTCTCTTAAAATATAAGTATAAATGACTGTAGGATAGTATTTGAGTAAGGAATTTCCAGGAAGAAAAAAAGGAATAAAAATTTGAAAATGGCCTCTAAGTTCTATGACAAAGTTTATGGAAAAAAAAAATACTTTTTATTATGAGACACAAAACACCATAGAAATTATAGTAGCTTGGTGATATTTCTTATCTACTATTATACACTATTTAATATAGATGGAGTACTCCTTATCCAAAATGCTTGGGATCAGAAGCATTTTCGATTTTCAACTTTCTTCAGATTTTAGAATATTTGCATATACGTGATGAGTTACAGCGATGGGATATTCTGGAGACAGGACTCAGTCTAAACTCAGTATTTCAGCTATGTTCCATAGACGTCTAATACACATAGCCTGGAGGAAATGCAGCATTTGTTTTCTTAATTTTACTTATTTTTACTTCATGGATATGAGTGTTTTGCTTACATGTATATAAGTGTACCAGTGTTAAGCGATGCCCACAGAAGCCAGAAGTGGGTCAGATTAATTGGAACAGGAGTTGCAGATGATTGTTGGCAATCAGATGGATGCTGGGAACTAAACCCTGCTCCTCTGCAGGGGCAGCCGGTTCTGTTAATTGTTGAGCCATATCTCCAGGCCCAAAATGCAGTAATGCAGTATTTTTAATACAACCTGTCATATGAGGTCGGATGTGAACCTTTCCACTAAAACTGTCATATATCAAAATAAAAAAATTTCAGATTTCAGAATGATTTCGATTGTAGAATTTCCAGATTAGACATGATAAGTGTAATAAGAAAGGCTCAGTACAATGTCATATCAAATCAGGATCTAGTCTCATTTCCTCCAAAACACTTCTTATAAAACTCTTTCTTCTTCTAAACACTAGGACCCACCTTCTCAAATTAAAAACAAAAGAAAAAAAAATGAAGTTTCCAGTACCTACCTTTTTAAAAGTCCTAAAAAATGATTTAGGAGCTTGTCATCAGCTTGATTTATAAAGAAGTGGGCACAGAACTTTTTTTAGTTCAGCATAGTATGAGTCATTAGTGGACAATTTGGCTGTATATTATAAACGTTTCAAGAAAAGCACTTTATGCTTGCTTGGATAAAGGTCAAGTACAAACCAATTACTACAGGTTTCCACCCCCAGCCAATTCCCCTTCCACTACAAAAGCATTATATTGACAGCTGAAACCATGAGCATCTCTCCCCAACACACAGAAATATCTACCCAAACTTGTGCACACAAGTGTGCTTTGTTTCATCAAGAACATATTGCTGTCATATCAAGTAGAAAATAAATGTTATGTTAGTTTTTTCTGTTTCCAAAGTAAAACTCAGAAAACTGATAGTTCCTGGAAAGCATAGCGAAATAAATTCTAATTGAACAAATGAAATATGAACAAAGATGAATATGTCTTTCCAAACAGCACCATTTCTCAAACGTGTCTGTAATTGGAATTACCTAGGGAATTTTACAAAATATACGGTAAACATTCTATGAACAAATATTTCTGTTCAATTGGTTTGCTGTGTCTTTGGCTCTAGTGTTTGCTGAACCTCCCTAGATGATTTGCAAGTTCAGCTAAAGTTAAAAAGCAGTACCCTAGGGTGCAGATTAGTGCTGGGTAATCCTTAAATAATTTGGAAAGTTTAATAGAAAATAAAGTCTGGGAGTAGTTAGTACCATAATATAGTTACTGATAAGCTCTTAAATAAAAGAAAAACTATGCAAAAAATATCCTGTCAAATCCAATCAGATATTCAGTTTCTGTAAACACCTTTAATGACACAGTATAGAATAAGATATTTAGTAAAACCATACATAAATTAGTAAATCAACCTAAATTTCCAGTGCAGGTCTACATTTAAATTACACTAATTCTACTTTGCTCCTATGGGGAGATCATGGCAGAAAATTGCAAGTTTATTTTTGACAATCAAAGACTCAGAAGTCAACAAAAGAATATATTTTTTCAGAATTATAAAATGAGAAATAACATTTCAGATATGCAAAATCTCACAGTTCTTTCTGAATTAAATGTCTACACTACTATGCTTCAGCTATGACAGGACAATTAAAGTGTCTGGAATTGGGACTTACCAGGGTAGAATTACATTTATAGAAAAAAAATAGATTATACCTCATACAAATGAACCTTAGTAAAGAATTCTTTAATTATACAAGATTATTTCCTTCATAATGAACTCTACATTCTTTTATAACTTAAAAGAATTTTATACACATACAACTGTGTAACATGTATACTGATGTGGAAAGAGCTCTAGGACATATCACATCATTATTAAAAGTACAGAAATATGGGGCTAGAGAGATGGCTCAATAGTTAAAAGCACTGGCTGCTCTTGCAGAGGACCCAGGCTCAATTCCCAACACCCACATGGAGGCTAACAACTGTCTGACACTCCATTTCAAGAGGAATTCGTTGTCCTCTTCTGACCTCTGCAGGCATTGCACAACATGGGTACACTTACATACATGCAGGCAACACACTTATACACATAAAATAAAAATAACAAATATTTTTTAAAGTACAGAAATATATTTACATATTTTTACCTCTTACAAAAATGAGAAGAGAATATATATGTTTGTATCTGTAACACAAAATATTGTAAATATGCAAAATAAACCAATGAAATTAAGGGATGGGGATAGGTCAGAATTTATATTTGTTTAGTTCTGATTTCCCACAATTTACATTTATTATTACTGTAGAAAAAAATTAAAATGTGTAACAATGTGAACATTACTTCTGATATTGGGGGCCTTTATTCCAAGTACTCATGGGAGGACTTTAAAAAGTACCTAATCCCCAGGAGGCTCTCCTGCTGGTGGCTGTGCTGCTGTTGTACAGCCTTCAGCTCTACACATGCTTTTGTGTGTATGTTATATGTGCATTTTTCAGTAGACTTTTGAACTAATACACTTCCTTCTGGTTTTCCACCTCATCTAGGAGCTGTTTATCTCTCCATCTCTCCTCTTTCTCCCCATGTATAACCCTTCCTATTCCCTCCCCAGTTAAAAGTACCAGCATTTTCCCCATTACCAATTTGATAACACTTTTCTCCTACTATCTCTTTCCCTGGAGCTCCTTCTCCCCTTTGCCCTCATGGTTCCTTTCCATTTTCCTGGCTCCTATGATTACATCAGGATATATATTCATATCTGAGTATTTGGAGCTATGATCTACATATGGGAGAAAATATATGCTGGTTTTATTTTTTTAATTTCTGAGTCTGTGTTATTTCACTTACTATAATAGTTTCTAGTTCCATCCATTTATCTTCAAATTCATGATTTTAGGTTTTGTTTCGTTTGTTTTGGTTTGTTACCACTGAGTAGAACTCCACTGTGAAAATGCAACACATTTTCATTATCCATTCATCAGTTGAGGGACACTTAGGTGTTTCCATGCCAAAGCTATTGAGAAAAGAGTAGCAATAAGCATGAGTGAAGAAGTATCTCTGCAGCAGGATGTTGGGTCCTTTGGGTATATGCCCAGGAGTGGTATGATCAGATCATATGGTAGATTTGTTTTTAAGAATTCTCCACACTGATTTCCATAGTGATTATACTAGCTTGCAGTCTCTCCAGCAGTCAATAAGGGCTCCTCTTTCCCTGAATCTCTGCCAGCATTTGCTGTCATTTGTTCTCTGAAACATAGTCATTCTGACTGGGAGAAGATGAAATCCTAAAATAGTTTTTATTTGCATTTCCCTAATTACTAAGAATATTGAGCACTTTTTAAGGTATTTTTAAGCCATATTTATTTCTTCTTTGAGAACTCTCTGTTCTGATCCATAGTCCATTTTTAAATGTTCATGTGTTTTCTTGATTCTTTGTTTTTTGAGTTATTTGTATATTTTGGATTTGATCCTCTATGTGGCATATAACTGGTAAAGATTTTCTGCCACTCCGGGGGCTTCCTTTTCACTCAATTGGTTGTTTCCTCTGCTGCACAAGACCGTTTTAGTTTAATGAGACCCCATTTGCCAATTGTTGACCATAATTCCTAAGCAACTGAAGTCTGACTTAGAAAGTCCTTTCCTGCACCTATATCTGGTAAGGTACTGTCTATGTTTTCTTCTAATAGTTTCAACATTTCCAGTTTCACGGTGAGGGCTTTGATCCATTTGGTATTGGCTTTTATGTGAGTGATAAGTATGCTTATAATTTCTTCTATTCAAATTTGCCAACACCATTTGTTGAAGATACTGTCTTTCCTCCAGTATGAGTTATTGGTCAGGGCAGTTCAAGAGACTTCCAAAATGACACAGCTTATTGCCACAACCATGACTGCTTCCTAAAACTTGGTAAGACACTATTGCTGAAGGAAGGACATACTTCAGAGACAGTTCTTGCAGCAATTGAGCTGGAAGTGATCTGAAAGTCTCCTCCCTGAGGACCAGTACCCATAGTATCAAAAGACACTATGAAAACTCAAAAGAGTGAAAACCAGTCAATTACTCTATTCATTCGTAAAATCTATGAACCACAACAATGACCAGCTCAGCAAGTAATCTCTACTGGTACAACAGTGGTACTTTTATCTTGGGGTAATCAACAAATGTCTAATTGGACTTAAGGTTCATGCAATGGAAGGGAACTCATGTATGGTACTGTAAACATAGCCAATATATATGGATGGAGATGTCATAAATCCTAAAGAAAAACCTTTTGTCATACCCCAAGACCAACATAATTTCTTACTGTATTCTAAATTATGTGTCCTTACATTTACCAACAATTATACTTCTCACCACTCATCAAGAAGCAATAGAGAGCATTACAAAGTTCTACAATGGGTTAAATATAGACAATAGGTGTCTGTGAGATGCCCAGCCCTAAGAGACACATTTACAATGAAAGCTCTACACCTAAGGATGAGAAAATATAGCAGAATAGGAAGAGGAAAGAGTGTATCTCTCAACTCTCACCAATGAACTTCCTCATGCAACACATGGTGATTAACCCAGAAAGTCACAACTGGTCAAAGTGCAGAGAATAGGAGATTGCAGAGAACTTATCCTTGAATGAAACCTATATCAAACCTCTGCCACCCAAGGCTCAGGGATCATTGCAGAAAAAGGGGTGGAAAGCTAAAGGCCAGAGGTGGTCGATGACCTCAAGGAAACAGTTTTCCAGAAAGCTGGGAAGTTATTCATATGAACTTACAGGAATGGTAAACAGCATGGCCAAGACACATGCAAGTTCAAGCCAGACAAATCCCAGTATAGAGGTAGGTGAGTGGGGAAGAAGCCTCAACCTTAGCTGAGGAATTATTAGCAATGAATAACTATGGGGAGAGGGAAAGTTGGTTTTTCTTTGAGGATGTGATGCTAGCCAGGTTAACCAGGCTCCATTGGATGGATGAACACTGATGGATATTTGAGGACACAAACTTGATTCAAAAGGCAATGACACGACAGTGTACATGAAATCTGGAAGCAGGGGGGCAGATGGGGAGGGGTCTAAATATGATCATATATGTTATATGGAATTTTCAAAGTCAATAAAAAGAACGAAAAAAGAAAAACGTATATTTAAAAAATCCTAGGAGCAAGTAAATATTTCAAATAGAAGATTTTTAAGTTATCTTATGCCACAAGAGACTACTTTGAAATCATTGGAAAAGATATTGTAATTAAAGGGTTAAGGGGACTGAGAATATAGTTTGGTATACAGCATTTAGCTAACATGCTAAAACCCCAGCACCACCAAAAGAAGGGGAAGGCTGCTATAAGGCACATTGTGTTGTTAATTTTCATCACTGGGACAATTTACAAGGAAGAACGGTTAATTTTGTTTCATGATTTTGGTGAGTGATTTCTTGGCTTTTTCCTTTTGGTCTGTGGCAGGACAGTGCTCCATGGGGAATACCTGTAGAAAGGAAGCGCCATTACCTCAAGGGAACAGAAAGCAAGAGAAAGAAGGGGCTGCATTTTACACGCTCCTTTGAAGGACATATCTTTGGTTTTTCCATTGATGCCCCAGCTCTTAAAGGGCTCCACTAGCTTCCAATAGTGTTGTAGTCTGGCAAGCAAGCTTTTCAGGCATAGGCCTTTGAGGGGACCTTTATCCAATGGCAGCACAGGCTTAGTGTAAAGTTGTAAATGAAAAAACAGTTTGTTGAATTAGTATTTTCAAGATACAGAAATGTCAATCTCATGAGCAATGTATCTCGGGTGCAACAATACAGGTAAGTTTTATGTTGCTTTGGCATAATGTCCAGTGCCCAGCACATTCTGTCTAGGACTCCAATTTAACGAACAGCAGCTCTTCTCCACCAGTGGACAGGTGTTTCACTCAAATTTTCCTCCTTTCCTACTTGGATTCTGAACTGCAACTGATCCCTGAATTACAACAGCACTAGACAGGAATTTTCAGTTATCAACAATGTGGGATTCATTTAAGGTTCTGATGAAAACCTAGAAGATTCCTCACCATGTGTCACATTCAAAATGGAGGTCATCCTGCATTTTCCAGAAGGGCTAGGTAGGGAACTAGGATAAAAGGTGGACTACCTCGAAGCTGGCAACTGAGCACTCACAACTACTGCAGGCAACAAATGCCTGAAACAGACAGGAGTACTGACCTTGAGGAGGTGAAATTTGAAAACCATCTACAAATTAGGAGTTTGGAAGAGTATTTCTTGACAACTAGAAATCAATAGCCAAGTCAACCACAGTGGTGAAGTGAGAAAAATGACAGAATGACATCTTTGGATTCTACTGAAAAAAAAAAAAAAAAGGATTTTACTCATGATTTTAGTCAGGTAAATATTTGACCCTAGCTTCCTTCCAAAACTAACTTTTACTTTGAGTTAGGAGGTGATAAAATAAAAAACCCAAGAAAGTAACAATTTTAACTTTTTAAATAAATGGCCAATGTAGAAGAGTTAGGGGCTAAAAAAATATAAAGCTGTATAATGTTAGAGTCTGTCAGACAGGATCAAACGTACTCTCTCATGTTTTTTTCTTAATATGATTTTGCCAGGTCTGTTAGCACACAACTTTAATCCCAGCACTTGGGAAGCAAAGGTAGGCAGATCTCTATGAGATAGAGCCCAACCTGGTCTACACAGCCAGTTCCAGGCCAGCTGCGGCTACACAGAGACCTTGTGTCAAAAAAATTAATTTAATTAAATATTAATAATTCAATAACATTTGTAACATTTCCTGAATATAATGCTTCAAATATGGAAAAGTTCTGTGTTCGATCTTCATAGTACAGAACAAAGTCAAGTCTGAATTTCATACAAATCCTCTCATTAATTACTTAGTGATTTGATGATAAAATAATGTGACCGAATTTCTACCAAGATACAAGTTGGCTCTGAGATAAATTCTTTAGAAGTGTCAATACCAGCAGCATCATTCCCACGAGAATGCCTTTCCTGCAGTGTTGTTGGGACACAAGTGAGCTGCTGCATTCTCTCGAGCTTCTCTTTCAATACAACTGGAGTGGGCTGGAAGAATTTGCTTTCAGGAAGTTTTTCAAATGAGTCTGTTCTGCCACTATGGGCACAACATGTAGAGAATCATGGCTTTGGAATGGTGTTAACTTGGAGTCTACAAAAAAATATTTTTAGAACATTTCATATTTCAATATTAATTACTTAATCTCTCTGTGTTCATTTCAATAATCTCCTAATGATATAGTATTATTGGGATAATTTTTAATCCAGTGGCCAGATTTCCAAGACTTTATATGTGTGTTTACAGTCATGTGAACATGGAAAGATTACTGAGAGTTAATTTCTGACATGATCTCTCTAATAGTAAGTAGTTCACTAGATTTATCCCTGAGGGTCTATGACTGATTTTTAGAAATTCTGGTATGCTGGGATGTTGTGCTAAGCCATAATAAGGGTGCAAATATTTATCAAAGAAAGCATATAGATTCTTCCTCCTGTTTCTAGAATATTGTTTTGGCAGCAGAGAACACAGTGGCACTTAAAGTGAATGGTTTTGAAATATTTCATGTCAAAGCACAAGAAAATAAATAAATCTTCTTGAACCCTCATAGGAAGTGGGAAAACTGCTGATAATATAGAGCTCCCCATGGGGCTCTCACTTGCCTGCCCTGCCTGCCCACTCATAGCAAAGGAAGGTTTTTCAAAGTATTAAGAGTATTTGGATTTTATTTATTATTTATCTTTTCATTTATGGATCACAGCTCTAATTATGTTGATCCTACCCTACCCCCAAATTACCTAGTAAGGTTATCAAATCTATGCTTAGACATTCAGAAGGGGTAGTTATTGCAGAAGTAAAATATCACAGTACTTAAGGTAAGAGAATTCCTTAGTTTTCGGATTTTACAAGAATACCCAGATTTTGTTCTTGAAAGAGAGAATAACTTCCTATCATTGAACGCCACCCCTAAATCTACCAACAAGCTACAGTAAGCCTAAATCATTGACAGGAAGTCCCTGAAACCTCAGAAATCTTAAGAAAGTAAGTTTGAGGCTGGAGCGATGACTCAGTGGGTAAGATGCTTGTGCAAACATGAAAACCTGAGTGTGAGTCCAAAACCTATATAATACGAGGTACAGTAGTGCACATCTGTGATCCCAGTGCTGCTAAGGAATGTGGAAGGTGGACCCAGGGACCCCAGAAGCTCTGGCATCTACAGTGTTGAACAAGGCCAGTCCTGGGGGCTCTCCACAGAGGACTGGCACTCACGTACCTTCATCCATACAAGTATAGGCACAGGCAAACATACACACATACACAGTTTTTTATTTAAAAGTCACAAAATATTAACCCAGTTGCTGCTATCAAGAGTGATTGTCTCCAATTATTGAATGTGAAGTGTATACAGAAAAAAAGAAAACGTTATTAAACTCTGCATTAAACTTGAAAACTATAAAAAATATGAAACTGTATTCCAATCAATATGGTTTGAGAACTGGGATGTATAAATAACGCATATTTTCTTATACAAATATCCCACAGCACATGTACACACACACACACACACACACACACACACACACACACACGTGCACAGAAAAACAAAGGCGCAGAAGCCAAGCCACTGAGTGGATGGATGGTGTCCCTGCCAATACATTAATAGCTTGACACTTAATGTTCTTGGTACCTAATGGTTAATTCCTATCCCCTGCACATAAATCCCACTACAAATTTTTTTATAGTCATAAATGTAATGTAAAGGTATAATGTAATATTTCTTACCTGTTTTGTGAGGAACTCCAGGATTTTACACATCCTCAATCTAAATATGTGCACAAACTATATCTCAGAATCCAGTCTCTCAAGCTTTGTGTCTTAACTTATTCCACCCAAATGTCTTAAGAGGTAGTTGCACTTTATATCTATAACTTACAAATAGAGGAAAAACAGCTGTGAGACAGTGAGGTTATCTAACCATCCCAAGGGCATACAGCTTGCCGAGCAGGGATCCAGACCTCAGCATCAAATGACATTCCAGAGCTGAGACCCAGACCTCAGCTTCAGTGAGGCTCTAGTCAGTTCAAGTGATCTGCCAGACATGCCAGGGTTGATGAACAAAAATGTGCTGACTAAAGACATTTCTTATCTATAGCCACAAAGAATGGTTAGGATTCCAGGGATGGTTGTTTAAATTATGAACTGCATGGAATGTGATGCAGACATCTGTATTTATTGATGGAAAGATGCCCATGTACTAGACACTAAAAACGAACAAAAAACCAGGTTAGAAATGATAACACAAAATGAGATCCTATTTTAATGAATGCATGTAATGGCTGTAAACATTGGGATTTTCATTTTTCTACCTTTTTAAAGATTTTTTTGGTAATAGGTATATGAATTATTTTATAATTAGAGTAATTTAAAAGGAAATGTGTTCTGGTCATAGAAAAATAGTAATAGCTATCATTGGTCGAGTACTAATTAGTCAGGCAGTGACCTCGAATTTTTTTTCATAATGAATCTCAAAATATGTGAATTAGTAGAATGATTACCTAGCATGCATGAAGCCCTGGATTTGATCTCTAGAACCACATAAACTGGGTGTGTTGTTGCAAGCCTGTAATCATAGCACTATGGAAGTAGAGGCAGGAGGACCTGCAATTCAGGGCCACCCTTGGCTACAAAGTCAGTTCAAGGTAAATCTGGGCTACATGAGACAACAAGCAAACAAGCAAACAAACATAAACCGGAAACTGAGAATTTCGTGTAATCTGTACTTAAGTAAAAATGTAGAAGTAGACCTTGTTAGCCTTCCTATGTTATGATGAAAACAATGAAAACTGGGAACTGTCCATAATTTCTCAGTGGATTTTGAATTCTGACATCCCAAATTCCAAAGAAATGTTTTAGGCACTACAATGCAAGGTTTTCCTCCATTCTTGGAAGGTTCACAAGAGCCCTGCTATTTCTAAATATCAGTCAATTGCATATTGATATCTAAATATGATCAAGATGTATTTCCTGAAATGCATAAAAGTTTATTAAATTTTTTAAAAAAATCAGTAAGTACTTAGAAGCCTGAAAGTAAAACATTCTTCAAATAGTAAGGTATCAAATCTTAATTCTGATGAAGCTACACTTATATATGAAATTTAGATGATTCAATATAAATTAGACAAAGGGAGGAAAAAATACAGATGAAGAAATGCTAGTCTTGCAGCCCAAAACAGAAAACTGCTTCAAGCTGACCCAGCTGTGCTGTTCCCACCGAACAAAGGAATGTGCTCCTCACCAGTGGTGGTCTCTAGTTTGGTTACTAGAAATTAGGGTCTATGTCCAAACCCACGCTCTCGGATCGCCTTCCTTTGACCACTGTTCTTTCTCATTCCACTGAAATAAATACAACTTTTACTCAGGGTCCTCCCTACAGGACAATGCACAGAACCTTTCCCTCCTTCCCTCACTGTACTCTCTCTTCCTTTGCCCATTATGCCCATTAAGTCTCAGTGGGAGGCCGCACCATAATTGCAGGATAACTGTGCAATTCCTAAACACATTCTTGAAACTTAGGTTCTGATAATCAACTACCCTAAGATTTAAATTCTTCTCCCTACATTCCACAGTGACAAATCTATCATAAAAGAAATACATAACTCCAAAGCCATTTGTAAACTTTTATTTTCCTCCAGTAAGATTTGACTGGTCTCTTTGAAGTTTCTCCCTTTACTCATTCTGGTCAGTGAAGTTGGCAATGTCACGGAGGCGCACAGAGCAGTAGCCATTCTCGGCAGGTATATGATGGACAGCCAAGTTCAAATTAAAAATATCTCCACTTCCTCCCAGTCTTTTACTGAATCTCTGATTTAAATAGAAACAGGAAAAAGAATCTTATTTCTTTAACACTATTGTAGGTAGTAGCACTCCAAAATTCAAATTCTGAGCAATGTTTTCTAGGTTTTTTTTTAACATTTTTTTTTCACAGAACTGTGGATGCAGGGAAGGTGGGCAATCAAGCTAGCTTTGGTGGGATACAATTGTTTCAAACACTTGCCTCTGACTTCATTCTATAATGAACATCTCTGGAATCAGTAATTACTGTGGGAACACATCTTTAGAGCTATTCTCAAAGAGCAAAATTGGCGGAGGTTGCTTTTATAAAGTTCACAAAATGAATGGTGCCTTATTACCATAAACAAAGGGATTTTTTAACAACCAGCTTTCAAATGCCCAGCGAATTACTGATAAGTGAATGAGAGAATAAAGATAAGTCTTTAATTGACAAGAAAATGAAGGATTAGGCTAATAGTGCATTACAGCAATATGCCATGGATTCAAACTTAGGCCTTCTTCTCCAGTTGAACTAAGTAATTTAAAAGCCCCTTTTTAAACATAAAGACTATTTCTTCTGCAACATCTCTGATTAAAATCTCCTAAGATATGTGAAACTAATATTCAGTCACAGTATGAATTCTCCAAGTGACTATCTTATCCTGAAAACTGCATTTGAGGTAGTATACAGTGAGTTTTTAATGTTACTTTTGAAACCTGAGAGTTATTTATAAGATAAACTTGTGTACTAAATATACTAGAATAAAATTAATTCTACTTTTGACTGAAAAAATACTACGTATTTTTTTTATTTTCATGTCTAAATTAAAATATTTAAAAAGAATAATTACATCTAATGTGTCCTGTAAGAAAACAGAATGATGCTTTTTCTTAAGTAGGAAATGATGCCAGATTTCAGAAAACCAAAGGAAAGACCCAAAGCAGACCTCAATGATGGTGTTCACAAGGCCACACTCGCGAGCTACAAGAACAAAGCCTTTTGAGATATGGACTGTGAGGTTTGCTTAATATATTTGCTCCCCTAAAGACAAAAAAATTCATAAAAACAAGTATTTCTATAGATTTTACAGCTGGAACCTGGAGGAAAACCTGCCTCTTGGGGCAGAGGAAGTTAAGTTTTTTGATGTTGAGAATTTAATATATGCAATTCCCTCCCCTCCAATTCTTCTATCACCCCACTGCTTTTCTTTTGAATCTTCATATTCTCTCTTTTTTTAAACCACCAAGTACATTTAGTGTTGTCTGTAGATGTATGAGTGTAGTACCGTCTACTGGAGTATGTTTAGCCTCTCAGGGGTACATACCTGAAGAAAACTGACTCCCTCAGCAGCTGTCACTTGCCATTGATGCCTCATGTAGTGGCGGGACTTCATGAGCCCTGTCATTGCTGGAATTTGGGCTGTCTTGATCTTATGCAGGGGTTATGCATGTAGTCACAGTTGCTGTGAGTTCCTGTGTGCAGTGGTATTGTTGTGACTGGCAATAATGCTTTACCGCAGACTTTCACTACTTCTGGCTCTCACAATCTTTCCAACTCCTCTCACTCAATGATCCCTGGGTTTTGGGAAGAGGAAGTGTGATATAGATATCCCATTTAGAGCTAAGCACATCACAATCTCTTAGTCTTTGCAAGTTGACCAGGTATGCATCTCTGTATTAATCACCAACCACTGTAAAAATAATCTACTCTGATTAGGGTCGAGAGCCACACTATGTTAGAGATAGAAATATAAGAACTTCGGAGGCAGTTTAGTACTGTCTATTTAGCAAAATAGTAGACTAGATTCTGCCCTACAGCCTATGACCTACCCAGTCATGAGTTTTGGGTTTTATTAAAGGTGCCAGGTATGAGTTCCATCTTGTGGAGTGGCTCTGAATTAAATCAGAAAGTAGTTGATTAATACAATAATATTCAAGCCACTAAGACACCAGTGGGAATATTTTGCCAGTCCAGTTGTTATCAGAGCTTGCAGTGGCTCACACAAGTGTGATATCCATAGAAATTTAAAGAAAACATCCTTTTGGGAGTGAATTAAAGAACTTTGGGAAGATAAGAACTGGAGGTGGAAAATCTGAAAATCTTTTGGGCAGTCTTGCTAAAAGGACGCTGGAAAACTGGCTACAGCTAGATAATCATATGTCACAAATGAAGAAGGTGGGACATATGTTTTTAGTCATAGACTGATGGAGATGATGACACAGGGACAGGGGAAATTAATGAAAAAGCAGAGTGACAGGAGACCGGGGAAGCACTGTCCACCACTTACAGTGATGAGTAGATCTACCACACAAGTGAGGGTGGCCTCGATGACAACACAAGGATTGTATCCATTCTAACATGAGGAAAGACCAAAGGGACAGATACAGAGAATTTCAACGAGATATTGAGAGGTCTGTATGGTATTTATTTTTTAAAGTGTGGTGCTGAAATGAGACTAGACAAATAGATCATTTGAATAAAATAGTTTAGGTCTAGGCAGTTGTAGGAATGTAAAATTTAAAGGATATAATATCCCAAAGAAATAAATGTATTTATTAAAATTCGAGACTAATGAGCAAAGTGGGAGTACTGTGACTCTCACTTCTTATACTGCACCAAAAATAAAGATCAAGTGCATATAAGAGTTACATGGCTTAAAATCAAGCGATGAACTATTTAAAAGCAAAATTAATAGAAAATTGAATCATTAACAGATAAAAGAGGAAGACCTTCATAAGTATGATACAATGTAAGTAAAAAGCAGAGTACAAAACTGGGTTATAATACATGTACTTGTTTTCTCTGCAGTTGTTCAAGTACAGAACTTTCAACAATTACATATTTGTATTTTAAGTCCTGCCTATTCCAGTATTTCCAGTTCACACATACATAAAGTGTTTGCACCTAGGATTTCTTCTCAATGTAACTGTTCTCCAAGACTGCTGATTCCTCTGAGCTCTCTGTGATACCTGTGTGAGGGGTTAATTTGATCATCCTAGGTTTGGGATCTAGATAAAAAGAGGCAGCAAAGAAGGGGAGACAGACCACTGCAAACACCTTACCCACAACACAAAATGCACGGATTCTTTGCCCTTTAGAATCTGTATAGCTCATTCAACCTCCACACACCCCGAGTATCTGAGGTCCTATCACTAATGATGCTATGTCTTTTATGCAGTCATTATTTCAAAAAGAAAAAAAAAAGAAGTAAATAAACTAAGATGACTATTTGTTTGGTAGTGGTGAAATGATGTCTGGAGTTTTTAGCTTTATACTTCATGATAACCGTATTCTTTAAAATTTCAATATAAAAATTGACAATCATTTAATTACTATAACTCCCTCAAGATTACTCAAGCTAGTGATTATAGCCCTGAGTTAAATTTTGTTCTTCCAATGTATTTACCTCTGCTGTACGTTCTTATATTGTCTCATTTACATTTTGATTGTCATTGATTCAAAGACACCTGGAGTCAGATCTAGATTGAGTCCTGGATCTATTTCACATCAGTTGTGTGTATTTATCTGACAGAATGAAAATAATTATACCATGTGTAGGACAAACTGAGGGATCAAATACAATAATATAAAAAAATTTGTGAGATCTAAAATACCATGAAATAAGCATTTTGATGATTTTTACACTGAAATATTAACCATGGGAAACTGTGTATTCCATTTATAATCCAAGTCTATTAGCCTTTTCTCTGATCAAAATTCAATTTAAAGAGCTCATATCAAAGGCAAATATGAGAAAGAGAAATGTTTAAAATATATGTGAGGGGACTGGAGAGATGGGTCAGTTGTCAAGAACACTGGATGCTCTTGCAGAGGACCTAGGTTCGATTCCCAGCACCCACATGACAACTAAAAACCGTCTGTAACTCCAGTTCCAGGGGAATTTGACACTTTTTTCTGACCTCTGCAGACATTTCACACAGTGCACTTACAAACATGCAAGCAATACACTCATACACATAAAATAAAAATAAAAATAAAATATTTTTAAATAGATGTGCATATATTCACAATTTTAAAATTTCAACAAAATTATTATAGAATAAATAAGATTACTGAGAAGTTAAGGCCTTCCAAAAGGTCAGCATTTTACTTTTATAAAAAACTACATATGCGAAATCTATCTCTATACCTAAATCTGTATATGCAGATAGATATTATTTCTATAGTGTCTACTTACTTACTAATCAGTACAAACTTAAACATTCTATTAGCTATATTATGAAATAATAGCTTCAAATAATTGTGAATGTTTATGTGCTTATGTATATACATTCCTATGAATAATTTTTTAATATTTTATTGATTATTGGAAAATTTCATATAACATATTTTGATTATATTCAGACCCCCTTCCCTATCTCAAAGCCCACTTTACTACTTCCACATCTGACTTAACATCCTCTATTATTATTTTTTAAGGCCTATTGAGTCTAATTTGTGTCCCCAAATGTTCTTCTGTGGGAGCCCACCCCCTGAAGTGTGTTCAATCTACCCAGCATTACACTTTTAAAAAGAAAAACAAAAACAAAAACTGACTTGCGATGGGATAGATGACTCAGTGGTTAAGAGCACTGGTTATTCTTGTGGAAGATTCAGGTTTGAATCCAAGCACCCACGTGGTGGCAATCCACCTGAAACTCCAGTTCCAGGGCATCTGATGTCCTCTTGCATCCTCCTCTGGCACTATACAACATGGGTGCACTGACACACATATAGGCATAACACTCATACACAAAAAAATAAAAATCAAAAAATCAAAAAATATTTTTGAAAAACTGACTCTCCCTTTCCCAGAAGCTATCCATTGCCCTAGTTCCTCAGGTAGGGCTGGGGCTTCTTGTCCACCTCCCTGACCTCCATGCTGGGATTTTGTCTGGCTTTGGCTTGCAGATGTCTTGTGCATGTTTCACAAGTCCTGTTGGCTCATGTGCACAACTGCTCTGCTGTCTGGAAAACACTTATATTCATCTACCACTTCTGACTCTTACAGTCATCCTGCCCCACTTCCACAAACATCTCTGAGCCTTGGGAGGAGAGGACGTGATGATATAGGTGTCCCATTCAAGTCAAAGCACTGGAAAGTCTCTTATTCTCTGCACATTGACAAGTTGTGGGTCTCTGTGTTAATCACCATCTGCTACAGGAAGAAGAGTCTCTGATGAGATTTGAGAGGTGCACTACTCTATGGATATATTTAAATCATTAGGAGTCAGTTTAATACTATGTCCACTTAGCAGAATAATAGTAGTAGCTCTTTCCTATGGCCCATGACCTGTTTAGTACTTTGAATAAATTTAAGGTATTGTCATTAATACTTATTTTATGATAAGAGGACTAGTGGCTAGTATGTAAATTATGATAGTATTAGAGAGATCTTTAAAGTTGGAAAATAAAAGTTACCTATTCCTAGAAATATAACATAAATAGCATTTACTATTAAGTTCCTTTTCATTCTGAATACATGAACATGAAAACTCAAACACAGATGCACATGTTAAAATCACTGTAACCACAGTGAACTTAGAATTTTGTATTATATTTTTATTAAATAATAAACTCTTTTGAATGTTCATAGGTCTATTGTTTTTAGACAGTATATGAAGGATTTCTCTCTCCTCAAATGTGCAGGAATTGGAATATAATTCACAGGGGTTCCTGACCTAGATGATCTAACAAATAAATTTCCTGAAGAAAAGTAACTGAGTGATTTGGGAAATATGAGCCTTCTGTTCCTCACCCCAAGAAAACATGATTGAGGGAATGGATAAATATGCTTTTAGAAACTTTCTATTAAATTCCCTAGTGTCCATAGCACCTAATAAAAAGTAGAATTTAAGAATTTTTAAATACTTAAGTCTTAGTTCCCAGGAGGAAAGTTTGAAGAGGTCATTCAGTTCCTTCTTTCTTGAATGAATCTCCCTAGGTCAAAATTTCAATGAAACCTTCATTTTCCCTATCCAATATATCTACTATTCTACCATTGCTTCCCCTTCAAAAGGAATTTTATCAGCCTTATATATTTTGTATATTCTTAAACAATATTCTTCTAACTGTAAAACACATTTTCTTATTCTAAAATCCTGATAGCAAAACAATATTTCATATTTAGGATAGCATTTGGAAGATGACCTAGAAGCTGAGCCCCAAGCTGAACTTAGCAGTTCAAGTGACATATTACAAGCAATGCCTGTGAGGGCGATGGAGAGAACATCAAGGGAGCTGGAAGGTCCGTTGAACATAATATAATTCTGACCAGGATAAGGCAGATGAGCAGAAAGGTAGAAGCCTTTTAGGTAGTGGCACCTTAGTAGTCTTGCTGTACATGTGGGAAACCTCCTGCAAAGCACTGATGGCGTTAGTGAAAGAGGCAGGGACTCCCCCTCAGAGATGCTCCTGAAGTTTCTGATATGTTCATACCCTCAACATGATAATTAATGACAGTCTTTAGATGTCATATTTTGGAGAGCAAATCCATCCCCAGTTTTACCAATTGAAATTTCAACATGTATCCAGGTGTGATGATACACCCTGATACTCCCACACTTAGGAAGCTGAAGCAAGAAGATAAAAAAAGATCCAGGAAAGGCCTGGACTACATGGGAAGTACTAGGTCAAACTGAGCTGAACAGTGAGAATTTAGAACATTTTCCCCCCACATGCTTAATATAGAGGAAAGATAAAGGTATGTGCTTAGAGAATATAATCTAGATGAGGATCAATGCAATGAGTAGTGATGACTTAATACCAATGTGATGATTCAGAGAGGGGACTATCAGAGCCTAGCAAATCAACTCTTGTTCAAAACTGCATGAATTATGGCTGTGATGAAAAATAACAAAGGAGCCAAACAGCATGGGGGAAAAACAGAATTTAAAAGAATGGCTTGTTTGGGGCTGGGGCAGAATTACATAATTACAAGTTCAAGAGAGTTCAGAGTAAGGAACTAGAGAAAATTCTTTTTAGTACGAGCAGATTTAAAGCTAAAAGTTATTCTGAATTCTGTCTAATCCAAATTAACACTTTAAAAGTAAGTGTTGCTCTCACACATGGCTCAAAAAAAACTTGTCAATTACACAACTGAAAGTTGGAATTTTTCAGACCATTGAAGAATAACACAGCAAAAATATAGAGCAGTAGGGGCTGAAGAGATGGTTCATGGGTTAAGAGCACTGGTTGCTTGTGCAGAGGACATGAGTTTTGCTCCCAGAACCCACCCACTTGGTGGCTAACAACCATCTGTAACTCCAGTTCCAGGGGATCTGATGCCATCTTCTGGCCTCTGTGGACAATGCAAGCATATGGTACACTTATATAGATGCAGGTAAAACACTTATACACATAAAATAATGAATAAAAATATTTTAAAATATAGAGAAATAGAGATCAAATATGTCTAAATGTGGAAAACAGGCAAAATTTCCTGATGGTGCCTAATTGTCCTATTAACCATCACTGAAATCACGTGTCAGCAAACCCTGAATTGACGGTCAAAGCAACCTGAGCTTGTTTTCATAAATAAAATATTTTTGGAGCCAGGTCACACCCATTTATTTATATGTACACTGTGCACAGATGCTTTACTGAAGAATGGCAGAATTCAGTACATGTCCTACAAACCCTGAAACACTATCTGACCTTTATAAAAAATGCTTATATCCCTGAACTATAAGCAAAGCATCATTATATGTATGCAAATATTTCTCATCACCAACCCTGACAAAACATTACTACACCAAACTTTATTGTCAATCACCATTAAAAATGAAAGACATTATATTAATATAGAAGATATGCAACATCCTACATATTATATATACACATGGTGGTGGTGGTGTGTATGTGTGTGTGTGTGTGTGTGTGTGTATCAGTATGAGGATATTTATGTACTCATACTCTTCCCACTGAATGAAATGCACCACCATTGATGAAATAATTGTGAAAGATAACACAGTAAGTACACATAGAAAACTTTAGTCGGCAGAATAGCCTTGAGCTCTATTCTACACACATATTATCAACCTTTTTCATTAAGGGAAAATTAATTTCAATTACATTCAATGTTTGCTCAGTATCACATTGGTACCAAGTGGTAAAGCTAGATTTACAATGCAAAGCCAATAGTCTTGCAACTCCCATATAATCAGTCTATTAGAGTAGTGTCCCTAAAAGGACAAAATGTTACTGGGGAAAATTATAACCATGTGGGGAAATAAACTCATGATTAAAGGAGATCATTTATTCCCAGGAAACAAAAATTGTGGTTTAATTTCACATCAGACAACAATGAAATGCCCTTGGCTATTACTAATTAAATACACAGAATAGAGTGAATTTTTAAGAACATGGCCTTTCAGATCCAGCAATGGGCAAATGTACACTCAGGACTTTTTCTGAGATTATAGGTGGAGCTGTGTCTAGCATGCCTTGCTAAATATGTACACTTTACTCACTATAACACAAAGAAGGCAAAAAAGTCAGCTCTATAAAAACAATATAGAGTGAAATATTGGAAGTCACATTCACCTATGAAACAGAAGGATATGATTTTTACTCAATGACAAGAACAAGGTGGTATGATTGTATGAGAGAACAGTGATGAAGCTAAGATAAAGGAACTTTCCAAGTGCCGAAAACATGTAGTGAGGATGGAGGTTATCAGGCATTTAGTAATGCATTGAGATCCAAAGAATTTTAGATAGACTCCATTTTATTTTCCTTCTTTTAGCATTTATGTAACCAACAAATGGGTTTTTTGTATCAGTCTTTGTCTTAGGGTACTTGGTGAGACACATTTCCTAACCCAGAGAAGAACAGTTATAAATGTGACCCCATGATAAAATGACAGTGTAGCTCATCAAACAACTGAGTATTTAATAATTTAGTAATTTTATTTGATACTGCCAAAAGAAATAATTCCTACCTGGCAGGGCTACATAACTACATTATTCAAATCACATGATACTCATCATCCTACTGATTACATAATTAGTAGTATAGAAAGACTATGAAGTTAATTGCTGTGTAACTTTGAATAAACATTTTAACTCCTCAATCTTTTCTCTCAATTTTAATTAGAGTGAATGTAGACTTTAAGTAAAAATACATTTCTATGTAATATCTAACTATATGCACTAGCACCAAAACTGGACACAAACAAATAAGGCAGCACATATCTGAGACTTAGTAAGAAGCAAGTGAGATGGAAAACCAACTAGATTCTAACTCATAGGTCATGATCCATCACCAACATCATTAACCTCTTTCTCAATCTCTCCCTCTCTCTCTCTCTCTCTCTCTCTCTCTCTCTCTCTCTCTCTCTCTCTCCATTATTTTATTTTACTTTTCACAGGGAGGTAGCCCCATTGGCCTGAAACTCCCTGTGTAGACGGTAGTAGCCTTGACCTCACAGAGATCAACTTGCCCTTGCTCCCTGCCTCCCTCCACTGCTGGGGACTAAAGGAGGGCCTCACCACACCTGTCTTGTCTTGACTTTTATTTTCTAATTTTCTTTTTTTAATGGAGTCTTCCTAGTTCAAGCCCATCTGGAAGCTACTACATGGACCACACTGGTCTCTATCTCACAGAAGGCAGGGGTTAAAAGTCCACACCACCACACCCCTGGGCAAGGCTTGTCTTTCTTAATAATCATTTACAAAGTGTTAACTGGAAGCAAGGCTATTATTTCTAAAGGACTTTACTGACATGTAATCTTTATAAATATTTGGGTGAACAACATCTAGTATTCCACCGTTTGAACATTTTTATTGTAAACATACCTACCCTTGATGTCAAGAGAAGAGACTAGACAAGAAACAACAAGTATGTCTTATGTTTTTATATTTAATTTTTGTGGAAATGGGTTTGAGTCACAGTACAAAAATATTTTTCAAGAAAAATCTGAAGATAAAAAGAGAGTTAGGATCCCCCAAATTGAACATAAGCATGACATACGTGGATATAAACTGTGAAGTGTATTTATGATTTGGTAAATAAGTCCATGAATTAAAACTTAGCACTTTGAATTCTTTATCGTTAAATACATCACTGAATCACATCATGTCTAATTAAACAAAAGCTGCTAGATCCAAACAGAGTCATCTGGCAACTTAGCCTCACTTTGAATGATCCCAAAGCCAGTCTCAGGGGTGTGCAGAAATAAAGCTGGAAAAAATGAATCCTCAAGGTCTAAAAGGAATAGATGGTATAGTTTGGCTTCTAACTCAGAGTGTGACCTAAGTCAATTTCTCTGCAAACTTCTATGTTCCTTTGTTTTATAATGAGGATCTAGAGAGAATATTGGGAATGCAAGTTATAAACACTAGTTTGCAATCACTCTCAAAGTGATGCTCATTGATGTAAGTAAGATAGGCTACTTCATGGCAACAACCTCCAGATCTGAGTGGCTTCTCACAGCAAATGCTCATATGATGAGCAAATGGCTCTCCTGTTATTACAACTCTGGGATGCCCTGTTTCAATCCTACACTGGGCCACCTTAAGGCTATGTTTACTGCTTAACATCTGACAGAAATCTTGAATCCTACTCTAGTTCACTGGACTCCTTGACCTGGAACTTATACATGTCCCTTGGATTAATGCCCTGCTTTGGTCATATGACATCAGAATGATCACAAGAGATGTTAGAAAATGTTGGCATTCGGGTGGAAAACTCAGCACTAATGATAGTTCGTACAGAGGTGAATGCTCATGGAAATACGTGCGGCACATGCCAAATTCAAGACCAAAAACCAAGGATTTCCCCTTCCTAGTCTGATGCTCTCTTGATATTTGAAGTTGGCATCCTATCTCAAAAGTTTTGAAATTCGCAGGACAGTTCTTTCTCACTGTAACAGCTTGTATGTTGTTATTTCTTAAAGGTAAAAAAAAAAAGGGATTTCTATGGAATCATAACTATGTAATTTTATTTTACTTCTAGTAGGGTTTCAACATTCAGCTTCTATTATACTTTTTCACATGATTAGGGGAGCTCCATTTCTGAAGCTGTTGTAGTACACATCAGGTTTAAAATCTCTTTAGTAAGGATAGAATCTAGGATGCTCTGGTTGGCATTACATCCTCTTAAAGCAAGGTCTTAGACTAAGAATCCCTATGTGGATGGACAGTTTGACTACAAAATCCTTAGGTTCCTCAGAGGTGTTTGCAAAAGGCTTCTATAGCTTTCTAGGTTGTAGATTTTGATTTTTAAGTATTTCTTTAAAGGTGGGGTAATGGAACAAACAACATTCTGCCCTAGCAGTTTACTGCTTCCACACAAACATTCTTGGCTCCAGTGGTTCTGATCAGAAGCCAGAGAAGCAATTTAGTCTACTGGGCATTGATGATCATGTGGTTATCCAAAGTCTGAGCTATAATGAAATCCTAAATTAATCCCATGACTAGAACAAGTCTGTAAATATTTTCAAGAGGAAAGCATTTTACGTGACTATTATAAGGATAAAGAGGACAGGCTATTGTTCCATTGCTTCTCATTTTGCCACTCTGGGATGTTAAGAGGACCTCTGTGCCATTTTAAAGTCTGAGTTTCTCATCATTTCATTAATCCAGCCAGGAAAGTTAGCTATCAAGTACCCAGAAGTGGTAAATGTCACCAAAACCTTCCATTTCCCGCAGTCATTCTGGATACATTTTTTTTCACCTTGGTGATCATTGCACCCTTTGAACATCACAGAGATACTGTAGGATATGTTCCTCTCTCACTCCTGTAAACACATTGGTCACTACTTTCTTGTTCCATTCCTCGCAAGAGCAGGGCATTCAAAAACTCAATATAAAGCCAACGAGCTTGTTGTGTTCAAATTTATACCTCCATTTTTCTTTTTTCTTTTTTTTATTTTTCAATTTTCTTTTAGTTTTGGAAACATGACCTCACTATGTAGCTCTGGCTAGCCTGGAACTCCCTCTGTGGAACAGGATGGCCTTGTACTCGCAGAGATCCACATGCCACTATCCACCCTCTCCCCAGTGTGCATTTGGGAATTAAAAGGTGTGTGCCACCATGCCCAGCCAAATGTGTTCCTATATATGTGAAAAGGAGTGGTTCTACAAATCTAGGTTCTGTGAGGCATGCTAAATATTCTTAGTATGTATTCATACCCTAAATTAAATTTTAGAAATTCCCATTCTAATGCATTTAAAGAAGGATCGCTCCTTACTGATGCCCTGAGAGAGTTCCATCGGAATAAAAATTTACTAATCTAAAAAACTGAACTGAAAAGTTTTTTTTTTTATCAAACTGCATCTTGTTTGTTTACATTTTTATAAGATAATCATTTTGCACTTCTTATATTCTATTACATGTAAGGTCAAAGTATTTCTTTTCCATCGTTTAGATTCTTATCTACAGAACTTTGGGGTTATTGATCAGTTCTGTGAAAATAAAATAAGGGTCACACACTACTTTGATTAATAGCGAGTTTCTCAGACAAAAGAGCAAATCGCAGGCATTCATTCAGATACAGTAGTGAGGTAGTGAATAAGCATGTTTACCACCATAAGTAGTTCTACTACCTTCAAGACAAACTTTAAAACTACAAGACCAAGATAATGTACACTTTCTCACAATCGCATACTACAGGTTTAAAGCGTATATTATTCTAAGCTAACCAAAATAACAAACTCCTTGAATGGCCAAAATGAAAGGACCAGAAAGACTATTTACTTAGATAAACTGAAAAATATGAAAATTGTATTCACATATATATCAGTTAATTTTAATTTATATTACCATGTAAGGTATTAATAAACAACTTTCAGCTGGGTGTGGTGGTACACGCCTGTAGTCCCAGCACTTAGGAGGCAGAGGCAGGTGAATCTCTGTGAGTTCAAGGCTAGCCTGCTGTACATAGTGAGCTCCAGGACAGCTGGGGCTACAGGGAGACCCTGTCTCAAAAAGACCAAAAAAATAAAAATGAAAAATAAACAACTTTCCACAAAAATATTTTAAGAAGCTGTTCCACTGCAATACTTTGAAAGTTCATTTTGAACTATTAGAACCAGAATGGAAGATACTTATTCAAGAGTTGATCTGCAGATTGCTTCTGAGTGACAAATATAAAATTTAACAACTTTTAAAAATAAATTAGTTTATAATTTTAAATTACATAGGCATTTATGAATACTATCATAATCACATAATCATGACTTTCTGAATGCTTTGATAATGCCCCTAAGTGCATATGTCTAATATTTATAGCTGGTTTTGGCATATTCTTAAACAGATGACGTTCTTGCTATAAAACCAACACTATCTAAAGCAAGGGACTTATAATTTAAAGAAAATGAAATTTATGTACTCTATTTACATGCTTCTTTTGAGTTTGTGTCATATTTTAATTTATTATCCAACATCTAATGTTTAAAAAGACCAAGAGTTTTTTCTTTCTCCCACTCCTCTCCAGGCGTCCTGCTCCCTGCTTGTGCCCTTCTCTTTTTATGTGAAGTATGATTTCTTCTCTTCTTTTTATTCCTCCCTCCCTCTTAAACTCCCTTTTCTCCTTCTCATGGTCCTCTTTTAAGTATGACCATTACCCCCACACACATATACAAATATATATACACATGCAGATAGATAGATAGCTAGATAGATAAAGAGATACATGATAGATGAACAGATAGATAGGTAGATAGATGAATAGATTGATTAACGATAGATAGATGAATAGATAGATTGATAGATGACTAATATAGATTAATAGATGAATAGATTGATAATAGATGGATAGATCAATTAATAGATAGATGAATAGATTGATGGTAGAATAATAGATTAATTTATAATCAGTAGGTGATAGATGATAGATTATAGATAGATAGATAAATGATAGATAGATAGATAATAGATAGATAGAGATAGATGAATAAATTGATAGAAAAATGAAAACCTAGGATTCACATATGAGAGAAAATATGCAGCATTTGTGCTTTTGAGCATGGGTTACTTCGCTTAAAATGAAAATTTCCTGTTCCATCCATTTTCCTGCAAATGTCATGGTTTCAGTTTTCTTTACAGATGAATAAATTTTCATTGTGTATGTATATCACATCTTTTTTTGCCCTTTCATCCCTTGATGGCCATCTAGACTGGTTCAGTTTTCTAGCTACTGTTAATAGTGTACCAATAAACTTGGATTTTCAAGCATCTCTGAGAGAACCCTAGGACATCCTTGAGTTCTGTCTGCAGGAGTATAGTGAAGTCATATGGTGGTTCTATGTTTAGCTTCCTAAGAATGCTCTGTATTGATTACAATAGAGGCTGTATCAGTTTATACTTCCACCAACAATGAATAGAGTTTTTCTTTCCCCACCTCCTCTCCAGCATTTTTTGTCATTAGTTTTCCTGATTTAGGTATTCCTAGTGGACAAAAAGGAATCTCAAAGCATTTACATTTCCACTATGACTAAGGATGTTTAAAATTTAAAAATATTTATTGACCATTTGTGTTTCTTCCTGTGATAACTGCCTTTTCAGTTCATTAATTAGCACAACTGTTGCTATTTAATTTTTGAACTGCTTTATGTATTTTAGATACTAGTCCCTTGTATACATAACTGGAGTTATATATACAGTTTATCTAAGTAAATATAACCAGAGAAGATTTTCTCCATTCTGTAGGCTCTCTATTCGCTGTGATAATAGTTTGTCTCCTTTGATGTACAGAAGCTTTCTAATTTCATGTAGTCCCATTTGTCTTGGTGCCAGTGACTATGCTACTAGTCTTCTCATTTTTAAATAAAGTTTTCATCTATGATTATAGCTTCAAGTGAAAGACAAAATTTTAAGTGGATAAATGACTTTGTGTTGGATGTAATAAACAGGAGAAAACCAATAAATTACATGAGGTTTCTGTCCAATGACAATGGAACACAGCTCTTATTCTTAGGGTAAATAATATACTTCATGCTTTCCACAAATAAATGATAAGCATAATTTAAAATTGATGCAAAGTAGTAGTACACTGACAGTTATTTTGTAGTAAAAGAAATGCAATTTAAACAATCTTTGCAGTCTATGATTATGTAATAAGAAAAGAAAATCTTTTATAAAATTATTGTTATAAACATTTCCTGAATCCAACAAAAAGCTACTTATTTGTAAAATGAATTATGTTATAATGTGTCGTTAAATATAGAACATTGCTACATTTATATAATTAAATACTTCTTACATTATGGCTTTGGAAACAAATGGAACACTTTTCATTGTAAACCTAAGAATTATGAGAATAAATAATCAAAACTATAGCATGAAAATTTAATTTACAAAAATCTCACTCTTTGCATTCTGATTATAGAACCTTCTGAAATTGTTTTTGACAAGATATTTGTTCCAGTGACGAAAATATTACACTTTTCCATAACAGAGGATTATTTTCTAACTTGAAAACCCACATTTTTCAAGAAAGTCACTGGCCTGTCTCAAGGTTTAATTGAAACCAAATGAAGTCTGGTAAAACTAATCAAAACCAAGCAAGTTCTGGGGCTACATGAAGGACTTGCAGCTAGCAGTTTCTCCTCCAGTGACACACAGTTCTCAAAGATTTGGTTCGAACACCCTAAAAATCAAAGTTAATGCTGCCAGTCCTTGTGAACTATATATAAAATATGCTCCTGGGACTTCCACAAATGGTTAAATTAAAAATGAAAACTTAGTCATAATAGAGTCTTACTTTGGTTATTAAGAAATACAGACAGTGTTGAATCAATTCACAAGAAATTAATAGTAAAAATGAACCTTTCCAATATTAAAATTTGTGTTATATTACCATCAATCATTAAACAGATATTTCAACAAATCTCTCCAAAGATCAGTGTATAATTTGCAAAAGAAAAAATCATTCTACAAAAACTGAATTCCCAAAATAAATGCACACAGAGAAAGGATTCTATAAGGATTAGAAGGGGAAAAAAGCCCTTGAAGCTGAGAGAGAACTTCATTTGAAGCTGAGTGAGGATCTGACTCAAGCATCTTGCACTTAGTTTTCTTACTATAAAACAAGAGATTTGTTATAAATCATTCTATTTACATACACTTTTCCCACAGGTAGTAATGTAAAGAGTAATGTAAATTCAAGTTATCATGAATGTCCAAAACAAATTCAGCAAAATTTAGAGCAGTAAAGGACAGAAAAGATCACTTCCAATTTTTTGGTTTAGTAATTAGCATTTCCTGCTTGTGACCAGTTTTACTACATTAGAACACAAATATTTCATGCTGTTAATACACATTAGATAATATGAAGCTTATTATTCCTCTGAAACAGTCATTCTTAAGTGAATACCTAGTCAACATTTCAACAGAATAGTGAATAGCATTGCCATTTGCTGAATGGAACACAAACATCACATATAAAAGTGATTTAAAGGAGTTGACGTTGCAGTTCTGAACAGCACCAAGGACGGTTTCTCTTTCCACGTACTTGGTTCCTGCCAGGCCACTTTCAAAATATGAAGTGTTAAAAAAACAGAAAATATAATGGTACTGCCCTGAGGGAAAATCAAAAGAAAAATTTCCTTTCAAGGAGTTACATTACTTATATTTTTTACAAAGTGGGAACAATGAAATATATTTGCCACATTTAAGTTTGTTACCAATACATCAGTGTATTTAATCAAGTATTAGTTAACTAAGAACTGAAAATAAAATTGTTACTTTGCTTGTAATTTTTAGCTAGTAACAATATATATAGTCTAATATATCTGATTACTTTCTTATCTTAATGAATTAGTACTCAGTAATTTAGATTTTGGTTATTTAAAATATTGCCTTTAGGCCGGGCGTGGTGACACGTCTTTAATCCCAGCAGAGGCAGGCGGATCTTTGTGAGTTCAAGGCCAGCCTGGTCTACATAGTGAGTTCCAGGACAGCTGGGGCTATAGGGAGACCCTGTTTCAAAAAGACCAAAAAAAAAAAATTGCCTTTAGATACTATGCAAGCTGGCACCTACCAAGGGAGAGAATCAATCAATGGTCCAACCACAGTTTTAAAGCCTAATAACCACAACAATGACCAGCAAACTATAGCTGTGCCATAGTAGCACTTTTAGGGTATCAACAGCTATCTAATTGGATGTACAGCCCTCTCAATGGGAAGGAACTTATGAGTGGCACTGTAAATACAGCCAAATACAGATGTCTGGAGATGTCATAGATCCTAGAGAAAACCCTAGCGCTGTCATATCCCTAGACACATGCAATTCTTACCGTATGCTAAAAATGGATCCTTATATTTACAGACAAAGCATACCATTCATCACTCATCAAAGAAGCCTCTTTTTGCAACAGATGGAGACTATTACAGAGTTCCACAACTGATCACACACAAAGAATATGTGTCTGCGAGATGCCCAGTCTTAAGTAACACATCTACAGTGGAACCTCTACACCTAAGGCTAATGCAATATAGTGGAACAGTGGGTAGAGTGAATACCAATACATCCCCAGCATAGAAGTGGGGAGATGGCCAGCAGGCCCCAGTGTTGGCTGAGGGACTATTATCAACTGATTACTGCTAGGTGAAGGAGAGTTGATCTTCTTTAAAGGTGTAACTCTAGATAGGCTGACTGGACTCTAGTGGATGAACTTGCACCAAGGGACATCTAGGTATAAATCTTCACTCGATAGGCCTTAACATATATGAAATATGAATGCGTGAAATCCAGTGGGAGTATAGGAGAGTTGTGGATGGGGGAGGGGGTAAAATATGATTAAAATTTATTGTATGAAATGCACAAAAACTCAATTAAAATATACATTAAAAATTAAAAATTAAATAAAATATAACCTTTAGTTGGTTACCAAAGATATTTTCACAAATTACCTGCTGATTTCTAATATTTTACATAAATTTAAGATTCTAGGCAGTCATTCAAACAACATACTAAAACTCAACTAGACTTGCTTAGAAAAAAAAAGTCCTCTAAATTTCTGATCAATATTGGGCAAGCTAAAGGAGAAAAAATCTTCAACTATCTTACTGGAAATGAAACACATAAAATATCTTGTTTGTGAGGATGGAGAACACCCCACTTCTCACCAGTTTCACTGGGTTATAAATAGACACCTCAAGACGTCTTTTCTGAACTATTTTCAGAAGTGGAACCAGGCTTACCTACCTCCTGATGTGTAGGGGACTAAGGACAAACACAAGGGCTTCACTTTAATGAACACTTTTGTCAATGTGAAATTACCCTGAAACTAGACAACATCAGGAGTCTGTTTCTGCTGGGGTGCACTAGATACTTCAGGCCAGCTCTGTCTTTTTTAACTAAAACATTTCATTGGCATATATTTATTGTACATAATGTTGGGTTTCATAAAGATAATTCAAATATATCATGTACTTGGATCTTATTCACCTCCCATGCCTTCTTTCTCCCCCCCCATCTCCTTCATTTCCTCGGTCTCCCTTCTGCTTTGACATCATATGCCTGTACACATAATGTGTGTATTTGGTTTTATTTGTCTGTTAATATATAAAATCTAGGATCTAGGGCTGATGAGATGGATCACAGTGGGTAAAAGTGCTTGCTGCCAAACCAGATGACCTGAGTTCAATCCTAGGGACCCACATCATAAAAGGAGAGAACCCAATCTCTTCTCTTTCTGGGAATAATTCAAAATATCTCAAAATATTAAAAATAATATTTTTTAATATACCAAATAACTTTATATTAATAAATAATTACTGAGATGAGATCCAGGAGATGATCAAAACTCATTAAAACACACTCAGTACTCAAGGCTACTGGAACTACTTACTAGATGTAAATAAGCAACTAAAAAAATAAACTGTGTCTTGGCAGTTTGGGAGGAAACAAAACATACAATATGTTTGTCCAGTCTCCTAAAAGATTGAATATATTAAACTAAGAAGCATTCTTCAGCCCTGAAGGACTGCTTCCTAAGGGTACAGGAGAGACTGAACTAAATGAGCCATTGTCCATACTTACAGCTCAGTTCTGCATTGCACAACACTGACATTTTATAAAAAGATTTCTAGCACCTTTAGACTTGTAGTGAAATCAAATAAAGTTCCTCTGTATAGGAAATTGATGCTACAGAGGCTCCAACGCTTTTCTAAACTGTTTTCTTGAAACACAATGTTTAACCCACAGTCAATAACAAGTTCTCAAGATGAATGCACCATTTATAAAATCCATTAGACAAATCAGTGGAAATTCTATATAGCAGAATTACAATAAGTGTAAAATAACCTTGCTTACAACTTTTAAAGAAACCAAAGCATTTTTAGGTAACATTAGCAGTTTGGGAAAAGAAGCAAAAAGAATAGAAATAACTCCCAAAATATTGCAGTCAAAATGAGAAATTTAAGAGATTCAAGTTTAAATTAAATTTAAATTTAGGAGATGTAGGGTCTGAGGTAAATTGGTAAAAACACTTGCTGCACAGTGTGAGGACCAGCATTCAAATCCCTAGAATCCACATGAAAACTCGAAGTGTGGTGGGAGCATCCATAATACCAGCACTCCTACAGTGACTTTGAAGGCAAAGAGAGGTTAATCTCTGGAAGCTGACAGATCAGCCAGCTTGATATACTCAAACAAAAAATGACAGAGACCTTGTCTCAAACAAGGTGAAAGCAAGGTCCAGTATTTGAGGCTGTCATCTGACCTCCAAGCACACCCCAATTCTCTCTCTCTCTCTCTTTCTCTCTCTCTCTCTCTCTCTCTCTCTCTTCTCTCTCTCTCTCTCTCTCTCTCTCTCTCTCTCTGAAATAAATAAATAAAGAGATTTAAGAGATTTAAGAGAGCCAGGTCTGGGAGTTCATTACTTTAATTCCAGAACTCAAGAGGCAGAGGTAGGTGGATCTCTGTGAAATTGAGACTAGCTTGCCTGGTCTACATAGCAAGAGAGCTAGGGCTACAGGGATACCCTGTCTCAAAAAGACCAAAAAAAAAAAAAACTGTCATCATACAAGTGAATTTTGAGGAATGTCAGTTTTGTTATTTTGAAGATTAAATCATAGATTTATTAATATCAATTAGCCAACCAGGTTTCACCTCTGGTAGTCCCTTTTTACTTATATAGGTGAGCACTGAAAGATAGGTTGGAGCAGTGGGCAATAGGAAGGCACCTGTCTTCACCTTGGAGATAGCTTTGGACCCATACAAAATCATGTGCTTCGCCTTGCTAGACATTTCACACTCTGTAGAACTAACTTCTTAGGTTTCTCTAGATTTTAAAACATACTGATTTTTACTAAGTGATCTGTGATAGACATTAACTGTGTAAAACAATAATAGAGGCATTTTATGTATTGGGGGGTGTGAAGGAGGGTGAAAATGATCAAGATTTATTGTATAGATGTATGAAATTCTCAAAGATAAAAAGTATTTTAAAATTTAAGTACTATGAAAAACATCTTAGAAAAGATGTACAATAATTTTATATATACATAATGTATGTATAAACATACATTATGACAATGGATTGCCGTAGATGAGGAACAGCTGACCCTCCTGGAACAGGGACCTCTGGCTGACTAGATTTACCAGAAGGGCAGACAGGGGGAATGGATGAGGGTGCTGACAACACAGTGGACAGTGACAGGGATGGCAGAGTATGGAGCCTCTAGTGGGAGAGGAAGGCTGTCTATCTGACGAGTTAGTATTCATACTCAGATGCCGAGGAGCTCAGAAGGTGGGAGAATGTGACCAGTGATAGTCATGCATATAGAGATTAGAAATGCATGTGAAAACGTCTCAATGTCAATTGCCTTGGAATGAATTCTTCT
>NW_008355390.1:959119-963750 GCF_000622305.1 Nannospalax galili
AATAAAAAATAGAGAGAGAAAAAAGATAAAACTGTTAGGGAAAAAATGAGGAGACATTAACTGTGTAAAACAATAATAGAGGCATTTTATGTATTGGGGGGTGTGAAGGAGGGTGAAAATGATCAAGATTTATTGTATAGATGTATGAAATTCTCAAAGATAAAAAGTATTTTAAAATTTAAGTACTATGAAAAACATCTTAGAAAAGATGTACAATAATTTTATACATACATATTCATGAATATATGTTTTTTGAGATGAGTTAATGATAAAAATGGTGAGGTAGAATTCATAAATTCAGACGCAATACTAAGTGCAGGTAAATTCTTCAGAAATTATAGACTTATTGGAATATCAAGCATCACAAAACATTTTACTAATGTACAGTCAATTCTAAATGGAAATAAAAATTAAGCTAGTCTCTCATATATACAAATAAAACATAGAGAGCCTGCTCAACTAATATAGTAACTTACCACAAAGTACATTAATGTTGCATATGTACTATTACTACAAGAAAAGCACAAACATGGATAGGAAAGAAAAAGATCCCTGGAAAACTATTAATATACCTGGACTTCTCATTTAGATGTCCTGCATAATAATACAAAAAAAATGCCTTCCCAAAGTACATTATTAGGGAAAGTTTTAATACATAAAATAATATTTTTAGGTCTGTGTGTGTTATTGAAATGCCATTATAGTATCTCATTAGCTAATGTCTATATTTCAGTTATGCTCATTTTCCTAAAACAATTCTTTTACTTTGTTGGTAAAATCAGGCAAATACTCCAAGGTATAATAACAATGTCAGTAATAACTGATTACTTAATTTTCAAAAGATAGACAGTTTAGAAAAATAGTGATAGCACCACCTGGTATATATTATTGACAAAAAGATATTTTACATGTGTTCCTAAATCTGACCATCGATGACAAAATATTTCAAAAATGATTTTATATTTTACCCAGATTCCTAACTGGAGGACAGCCATACTAAATTAAATGTGCCATGCTTATCTTTATGGCTCATAATTATCAATCTTAAATAGTAGCTCAATGTTTCTCTTTAAAATTTACTGCTTTTTTAATAAAAATTTTAAGTGAAACACCTTTGAACTATTATTGATATTAATAGTTCTGAAGGGTATTATATTGACTTCTATAGTGAATTTGTAAGGTATTAGAATGCATGAACTTTGAAGAATTGCATTTATTTCCATCATATTTGGAGATTCAGAATTAGTAGTTTTGAGTAAATATATATAATGCATAAATATATTAATATTTTTACTTCAATTTTATTTTTCCTAAATTTTATTATATTGAAATTCCACAATTTGGTGAATTTATGAAGGAAGTGAATTTCTCTCTCACCTTTGAATAGAATGTGAACTTTTATTTTAATATGTATACATTTTTAGCCAGGTGTGGTGGTGCATGCCTTTAGTCCCAGCATTTGGGAGGCAGAGGCAGGAAGATCTCTGTGAGCTCGAGGTCAGCCTGGTCTACATGGAGAGTTCCAGGCCAGCTGGGGCCACAGGGAGACCCTGTCTCAAAAAGCCAATATATAAATTGCTTTAATTGTTTAAGTGTTAATCTTATATTTTCCAAACTCAAAATACCCAATGATGTTATTTATCAGCCATTAACTATTTATTGACTCAATTATTCATTCAATATACTCACAATAGTATACAATAAGGTAATAATTCAGAAACGCTCTTTAGATAATGATGTAGAATTTAGTAAGGAGTTGTTGATGTTACAAGTGGTCATTGCAAGTATAATGTCCTACTTTTAGGAACGAGATGTTGTTAGAGCTCTCTGCACATTACAGAATTAGCACAGAAATCTGCTTCCAATTAAAGAAACTGTGGGAGAATCCAGCTGTACTTAGGAATTGGCAAATATGTTAAACTGTAGTCCAAAAGCTTTGGTTTCAGCAAAGCCTATTAAATATTTTCTCATGTCTTTTCTTCCCTAACTTTAAAACACATGTGCAGAGCATCAATCCATCAGCCAGTCCTAATAGCAGTGGTTAGAAGCTTTCATATTAAATGACTACAATATTATTTTCTCTCTCATACACACAAGGGCTGAAAAAGAATATTCATGAGGTCACCTGTGTAAACTGAAGGATTTATTTGTCGGTGACAAATCATTTTAAAATGGTTCACTTTGAGTAGAATCAAGAGCTTGGCTTTGCCAACAACAGCTGATGGCACTCAGCTGTGAGTGGCTTGGAACTAGTTTGTGTTATAAAAGCCAAGCAAACAAGAGGTTGTTTCAGGCTAGTTTTAAAGTTTCTGCTCCTACTTCTCATGTCCTGTGCAGGAACTTTTTAGAAAACTTTCTAAACTTGTTATTGGTGAATTGTTTTAGAGGGGTACTAGATGAAAGCAAAAGAACACAAAAATTAGAAGGGCTTTTAAGTTGGAATGGGTAGAATAAAAAATACGGGTAGAATAAATACAATTAAAATGGGTAGAATAAAAATGGAAACCCACTAAATTTAAGCTGAGTGCTTTTTTGAAAAATGAGAATCACAACATGAGAACCATCTTCCGAGCTGGTCTATTTGTCTTACAATTAAATTGGAGCCGCATATTTCATTTTCATTGGCTCATGCAGTTACAATTTTTCCACGATCACTTTTTAGTGTGGAAAACGCTGGGAAGACACAATGAGAAGATAAGTACAAATGGACATCATACTTTCAAATAGACACTTTATAGATTTAAATGCTCCTTTGGAAAAGTACTCTTTTCTTTCTTGAAACAGGTAAAAGAGGATAGCAGTATAATTAGAAATTGCTAATACAACTCATTATAGCATTTACTATATAGAAGGTGCTCTTAAAAATCTTTAATGATGGCTGCTGGAAGGGAAGAAAACAGTCTTACAGCTTGGAACTCTTGGTGGGCCCAGTGGATGGATCCACATTGAAGAACATTTGGGGACACAAATCAGACTCAATAGGCTGTGCTATGTATATAAAAGAGTACATTAAATTGGACCAGAAGCAGTGGGGGTAGGGGATTGAAATACCATAAATTTATATTGTATGAAAATAATAAAAATTCAATAAAAAATAAAAATCCTTAAAATATATATTAATGTATTAAAGCCTTCAAACAAGCCTATGAGGTAGGTAGGTACTCTATAACACCTATAACCAATCTTTTGTACATAGTGAGAAGCAGATAAATTTGGTAGGAATTAAACAGAAGAGAAATCAACTATTACACTATATTTCTTGGATTCAAATCCAACAAAACACCTCAATAAGCAGCATGTTTAACCACTGGACTAGGTCTGTGAGTGTGAGGATGTCGTATAATATAGACATGTTCTGGACAGATGACTTTTAGTTAATCTTGAAACAAAAAAGTTAATCTTAAGATTATTTATAATGTAAACAAGCCCACTGAGCCATGTGCTCTACATGTGATCTGTCCCTCATGATCCTTTCTGGAATTCAACCTAGAATAATATATGTATGGTTGTGTGTATATGATATAGATCAAAAGTTTTGCAAGCAGCAATTATTCATTGGAAACAGTGAAGATGTCCCATTTGTGTTGTAAACAATAGGTGGGTTCCCATTGATAAAGTCTGTTGATGCTTGTGTGTTTGTGTTGGTCTATAGGAATCAGAAAAGGCAAAATCTTCTCGTAAGGGTCTGATTTTTATTTCCCCATTTCATGGTGGATAGAGTATATCTATAAAATAAAGAGCAGGTCCTGGTTTGGGAGAACAGTTCAGAGAGAAATCTGAAGGAACAGGATCTTGGCAGTTTGAGTTTGCTCTTAGCCTTAAATGACAAGAATCAGGGTTTTTTTTTGGGGGGGGGTTGTTTGTTTGTTTGTTTGTTGTTGTGTTTTATTAAGGTTAAGGCATAGCCATAATGTGGTGTCATATGGGAACATGACAAAAATCAGAGAGAAATAACTTAAATGAACAGCTTAAATAGTATAAATAGATTACCACATTTTTCACATTTGGCATCTACAAGGGTTGATTTAATATATTAACTATAAGACAGAATTATTCTTATTTTTAAAAGGTAAAAGTTCTGGCATACATTGGCTACTTAGCATATTAGTTCCTACTGATAAAATGCTCACTAAGGCTGTTTCTCGAAGATCAGTTATAAAGTAATGCAGGATTCTTAGTTAAACCTAGATGAATGAACGTGTTCACCTTCTCTTCCTTTAAAAATTCCAATAAAATAGTCAGGCATGGTGGGGCACACCTTTAACCCCAGCACTTGGGAGGCAGAAGCAGGCGGATCTTTGTGAGTTCAAGGCCAGCCTGGTCTACATAGTGAGTTCTAGGACAGCTGGGGCCACAGGGAGACCCTGCCTCAAAAAGACCAAAAAAAAAAAAAAAATTCCAATGAACATATAAGAAGGGGCTAAAACATATGTATGTAGGGTGCAGCAGATTGCCCAGGAAGGCAAAGCAACAGAACAAAAAATACCACAAAGTTTTCAATAAGACAAAGAATCCAGAAAGAAATAGGCAATTTGTGAAGGGCAACATATACGAGAAATTTGAACTCTGAACTCTGGATATCTGACAGCACACACACACACACACACACACACACACACACACACACACAC
>NW_008355390.1:963762-974955 GCF_000622305.1 Nannospalax galili
ATGGAAGTATGCAATATATACTAAGTAAAATGTTTGATAATGTGTGATGGTGTAAACCTGAAGACAGAAAGTGAAGACAGAAAGTGATAAGATTAAAATTGGGGAGACTAATAGATGGCTAGTGTGAATTGCAGTTAGATTCTTAGATATCCGTCTTCACACAATTGCGATAGATTGCATTAATCTCTCCCTAAAATACAGGGCTGCTCTAAAACAAGGCTGAAAACTAAAAGGACCCGAAACACTGTGCAGAGTAAAAAGGCTGTGTACTCTTGAAATCAGAAAGCTTTACATGCTGAAAGCTAGAACTAACATCCACACTGAACTCATTCTTCAACTGCACTTTGAGAAAAGTAATATCTGGAAAGAAAATGTAAAGATTCAGCTCTTCAAATATTTACATTCAAGGGGTAATATGAGGTTTCCTTATGAATAAACTGCAAAAAACATCTCTGTCCAACTATTCTAATAAAGATCTTAGTCAATATTTCAAATTAAAAGTTAGTAAGTTTTTGAATACTATGGTAAGCATTGAATAAAATTTAAAGGAAAAATGTATAATTATTGAGTGTATAATCCTAAAATGCTCAAGTCCAATTAAAGTTTAGATACTGAAATTGGTGAAAATTTACTATATCTGTGCTATCCAATAATAAAAGAACTTAAAGTGGAATACTGATGTTGAGAAACTGAATATTAAGATTTATTTAGTGTTCATTAATTGACATTTAAATGACCATTCATAGTTTCACGGTACCATCTTGTAAAATGTAGCTCTAGAGAAAATAATAAGAAAAGCAAAATGGTGATGTCTGTTGACTGCTTTATTGGCACTTCAGAAGAGTGAGCCTTCAGTTTCCAAGGTCAGCTCTTCAGTCACTAGTTTATCAATTTTTGCACTGTCTAGGCAAGGAAAAATGAGCTAAGTATTATTGGAATAAGCTGCCCTTTCTCTTTGATGACTTTTTCTTAATATCATTCATCTTCAGAAAAATCTGCTTTTCGTTTTTGCATTGCTCTTCAACCTCTGTAGCCCCGGTTATCAGCCATCTGTAAGAACGCATTTATGGGGGGCTGGAGAGATGGCTCAGTGGTTAAGAGCACTGACTGCTCTTGCAGAGGACCTGGGTTTGATTCCCAGGACCCACATGATGGCTACAAACCATCCTTAACTCCAGTTCCAGAGGAATCCGAAGCCCTCTTCTGACCTCCCACAGCATTGCACCACATGGGTGCACTCACATACATGCAAGCAATACACTCATACACATAAAAAAAAATAATAAATAAAATATTTTTTTAAAAAGAACCCATATGTGTTTACAGTTTGTGACTCTTGCTTTCCATTGAAGCCTAAGTCTTCAATTACTTAGAAATGAGTCTTACCTGAATTTGAAAAAAAAAAAAAAAAGAGGTGGAAGATAGTACAGCTTTGCAAAAAACAAAAAACTCTTTCAGGCTGTTATTTTTAGTGTATATTGATTAAGAATAACTCAATTTAAGAGCCTCATTTAGCATGTGAAAGCTAACTACCTTCTGTATTTCAGACGGAAGGAAGGAATGTGGGGCCCTTAAGCCTCTCTCAACAGCATTTCAATGTGTTTTCAAGAAAAACGATCACTATAAAAGATTGCTCTATTTTCTAATTTAATGGCTTTAGAGTAGTTTCTCTTTTGTTTTGTAAGAGTTGGTCTATTTATTTATCCATTCATTCATTCATTCATTCATTTATTTATGTGAGCTGAAGGTTACACTATGCTGCCCAGGTTGGCCTTGAACTCCTAGGCAGAAGTGATATTCCTATATCTGCTTTCTAAGCAGCTGGGATTACAGGTCTTGATCACAACAGGCACCTCAATGTGGCTTTCACAAATGGAGATTTTTCAGTGAATTAGACATGTCTCATAGTCTTGTTTTATTTTATATGTTTTCTCTCTCCATACTTGTGTTTTGGATATTTCCATTGAACTCTCTTCTATTTTTAGATTCTCTTATTTTTGGTATTATGATTTCAGACACCATACTTCATTTTTAGCTTTTTTCAATGATGCTTCTTTTATTGCACTTCTATTTTTTCATTTTTATCCATTGTCATTAACATTTTAGTTACTGTCTGTCATTTACAAAATCTTGATAATCTGTGGGTCTGCTTCGATTATTGTGTTTATTTTGATTAGCAACCATACTTTTCTACCTCTTTGCATGCTAGTAATTTTTGTTACATTACGTTTTGCCAAGAAAGAACCCAAAGCCTCCATAAGAAGCAATCTTATTGGAGTGGGTTCTGCATTTCCTTTATTAGATACATTTAATGAGGACTAATGGAATCAACTGATTATAAATAGCCACTTTTCGGGTGGGGTCATAGTTTCAGGAAGACTCAATTTAATTTTGAATAATCCCTGTTCTTCAGGTATAGCCTCCTTGAGCTTTTGACAAATTTTCTACCAAGTATTTTTCTTGTCTTCCATGAAATATTTTGGAGTCACAGTCTACTGACAGTTTCCAAGGTCATCACTTCAGCCACTTGTTTATCAAATCTTTGCACTGTCTAGTCAAGGAAAAAAATTAGCTATGCATTATTACAGTAAGCTACCCTTTCTCTTTGATGACCATTTTTCAAAATATCCATTAATCTTCAGAAAAATCTACTTTTCTCTTTTGCATTGTTATTCACCTTCCACAGCCCTAGTTATCGGCCATCTGTTAGAATCCAGTCCTGTTTATCGTTTGTCACTCTTGCTTTCCATGGAATCCAAAAGCGTCACTATTTCCTTTTCCTTGGTAGTATCTCCACGCTCGCTTTGACTTTATTCTCTCCTCCTCTGTGCTGTTAAGCGTCATAGAAGACCTATGGTTTTCTGATCATATAACCTAAAGATGGTTCTGCTTTCTATATTATTTAGCCATTTTTACTCATTTTACCTTTAAAAACATAATTTTATAATTTGTCTTGTTTTTTTATGGTATCTGTAATAGCTGTTGTTTGGGGACAGCACAAGACACTATAGTGAATGATGAGAATTTGGGTTTCAATCCATTGTCAAACGATTTCTTTGTTCTAATGTGTACATAGAATAAAGATTACTACATTTTTATGAAAGCCCTAAAAAACCCCAAAATTTTACAAAATCCTTTACCTTTTTAACTATTTATTAAAAAATTATTTTTATTTTATGTGTAAGAGTGTATTGCCTGGATGTATGTAAGTGCACCTATGTTATGCAATGCCCTCAGAGGCCAGGAGAGGGCATAAGATCCCCTGGAACTGTAGTTACATATGTCAATTGTCACTGCCATGTGGATGCTTGGAATAGAATCTGTGTCCTCTGGAAGAGCAGCCAATGCTATTAACCACTGAATCATCTCTCCAGCCCACCTTTTAAACTTATAAAGCAAACTATACCAAACCTACACCAAAGGAAAACAGACTATGAAATCATGATTGTTCAAGTTTTCAAAATAAGAGCATATTTTGAAACACTCATCTAACATGTCACGATGGAAATGTATAAGAGAAAAACAAACAGAACTTCCCAGGTGGAAAATCCAGGAGCCACTCAGGACAGCAAAAAACAGTACATTTATCTCCTGACAGAAGAAAGGTGATGCTGGATTAATAAGGTCTAAGGTTTTCTGCTCATTGGGATTTGATAACACTATTAAACCAAGGATGCATTTTTGTGTGATATTTTTGAATTTTTAAAAATTTATTTATTTTCTTTATTTTTGTTATTTTTCATAGTCTATAATTTGGTAGTATTTAGATCCCCTCCCCTATCTGCTCCTCCCCTTATTGTCTCCTGCCCTGTTCAATTTAACATACTCTATTATATATACTAAGGCCTAAAAGTCAAGTTTTTGGCACTAAAAGTCCTCAGTGTGGATCCATCCTTTGGAGCATGGTTAACAAGAGTCCCTTCTGTTTAAATGATTGTCTTTCCTTGTCCCAGAAGCTATTGGTTGTCAAAAGTTCCTCAAGCTGGATTGGGGTTTTTAACCCACTTTCCCATGTCTATGTTGGGATTTTTGTCTGGTTTAATTTTGCATGGAACTTATGAATGCTGTCATCATCACTATGAGTTCACATGTGTAGCCGACATTTTTGAAAAGAAGATATTGTTCTAGTATCCAGATGCACTATGGTAGAGTTTGTGTGTGGATTTGGAAAAGGATCAATCAATCAGTAACTCAGCTTTTAGTTGACAGGTTGCCTAATAACAATTACATTTAACTGGCCCTAAGGAGAGAACTATACATCTTTTGATGGTATTTAAAAATTCAAAATGACTTTGTATCATAGCATGCACAAAAGTAGGTTTCAAAACTAAAGAAAGTGACTCATGGGTGCATCAGTGATGAGGCTATTAGAGAGTAATATCCATTCTCGTGTTTTACTATTCGAATAACAGAATCCTCAGTGATTTGAAAGCATGAGAGCTAGGAAAATTCGTGCACATAGGGAACTATTTGCTAGATATGAGCAAAACTGGTGGCACCACTAGGAAGCTTTGACTTCTTGTTTCTTTCCTTCCTTCCATTAGAACTGTGGCTGTTACTATTCAGATAAGGGAAACATCAAGTGAGATATGATAGTGTGAATGAAGTTCAGTTTATAGCATGCTTTCCTAGCATTCACAAGGCCATGGGTTCTATAGCCAACATCTCATAGAACTGGACATAGTAATGCATGCCTGTAACCCAAGCACTCAGAAGGTAGAGACAGAAGGGTCAGAAATTCAGAGTCATCCTTTGAGGCATGCTTGGGCTACATGATACCCTGTATGATCTGAACTACACACACACACACACACACACACACACACACACACACACACAAAGTTTGGAAGCTTGGGTGACCTTCAAAGAACAGAACTTCTCTATCCATCCCTTTTCTGCCTTTTTTGCCATCTCTCATGAACACATGCCAGATTATCTTCTTACACTTTTATATTAGAGAGACACAAAAGTCTTTCTTGTTCAATGCATCATCTCTGTAGTTTCCATTAAAGCAATGAAACTAATATCCCACTTAATATACAAGCCTTGTAGAATTATATGCCTTTGGAAGATAAGTGCAACTTATACTAACAAAAACAAAAATTATAATTTTAAGAAAAAATTGAAATGCTAACCAGCAATAAGTTTGAAAACATTAACTATTTTAAAATTACACATAATTATCTAGAAAAATATCAGTGCTATTTATTAAGAATTATAATATTGGGGCTGGAGAGATAGCTCAATGGTTAAGAGCATTGACTGCTCTTGTAAAGGGCCCAGGTTCAGAGTTCCAGGGGATCTGAAGCCCTCTTCTGACATCCTCGGGCACTGCATAACATGAGTGCACTTATATACATGTAGGCAATACATTTATGCACATAAAATAAAAATAATAAATAAAATTTTAAAAAGAATTATAATATTTATAAACACATTCAAGACTAATAATATTGTAAGGATTACTTATGGCACAATAGTTAGGATTCAAATATAATATGATATTAGTTGTAAGAGAACAAGATTTGGAGTCAGAAATGCTAGGTGAATCCTGACTTTGCTCAACCCAACACCCCCAGCTGTATGCCCCCAAACTACAAAGTCATAGTTTCTTTGAACTTCATATTCAGTCTATATGTTAAACCAAAAAATTCTCCATTATTTCCAAGATGAACTAAGATTGAACTGTAATAATGTACAAAGAAATACATCATCAAGTGTATTAGAAAATAAAGAGTAACTTAGAAGATAAAATATCTGTTTTTCAGAAACAAGTCGCTTCTAGAACAGAAATGAAACATAATCTATAGCAAAATAACAGGCAGTAAGTAAGGTAGCTTTAAGGGCAAAAAGTAATCTAAACTCAGATAAAATACTGAAAGTAAAAAACAGCATGAAAAAATAAATATATGGAATTAAGTAGCTTTAGTTGCTTCTCAAAATAACATGGAAGAAAAATTATTTTTTTTACTTTTTGTTTCTTTAATGCGTATGTAGGTATATGCGATTGTGCATGTGCAGGTACACATGTGTGAATGTGCCCTTGTACATAGAGATCAGAGGTCAACCATATGTGTCATTCCTCGGGTTCCAGATGCGGATCTCTAACTGGCCTGGGACATCCCAATTCAGAGAGGCTAGCTCGTTCACAAGCTCCGGGCACCCACTTGTTTCTATCTTCCCAATGCCTGGGTTACAAGTGTAAAATACCATACCTGAGTGAGATTGAACTAAGGTCCCCATGCTTTCTCTTGATTAAGCTATCTCCCTGTCCTTGAAGAGAAGTTCTATAGCATTTCACTTATATAAATAAAGTGCTTGAGAATTTGTAGCTTCTTGGCAACTGTAATAGGTACTTAGTAACAATGTCTGAAGTAGTGAAAACGAATCTGTTAGAGAATAAGTAATACGCATCTAAAATATTCTATTTAATTAGCTTAGATAACTCTGAGGTTAGAAATTTAGATAGTCCCTGGAGATTCTTTTTCCTGTTCATGAAATAAGTTTTTAAAAAATAACAGAGAGAGAGGAACAGGTGTGGAATGCTGTTTATTATGAGGAAGGTCTCAGCATAGTCACATCATCCTCTTAATATAAGTAAGAAAAAATGTAAAGTGAAGACAAAACAAAAGCAAAGTTAAGATTATGGAGATATAAACTGCTCCTTATTAAAGTGGACCATGTAGATTATATGTAAAAGAAAAAGTATGAGTTGAATAGATCAAAATACCTAACTCCTAAGTATCATCAAGATATCTCAAAACATATCTATTTACTATTTTAAAATACAAATATAAATAATGATATTGAATAATTTAATGGCTTGACTAAAATGGGCAGAAATTACTTTCTTAAATGGATTTTTAAAATTCTGTAGTTATCATTGATCTTCTTTTAGTCTTTAAAAAAACTAATTCATTATGCAAGTAGAGTCTTCACATATTTATTTTCAGTGCTTTTGTTTCCTGAAATAGATGGTATCCAATAATTTGCTTTCAGATAATTTTAGTCATATGTACAGAAATATGTCTCAAATTCATTCAAGATTCACTCATCCTTGAATATAATTACAGTTTCAGCAGCTAAGTTTGATTTTTCTCTTAATAGAGAATACAGAAAAGAAAATTTAAAAACAAATAAAAAAGTGAAATTTCCTATTAAATAATTTTAGTTCTTCAAAATTACATTTTCCTGTTGTATTAAGCAACAGAAACTTATTTTATCATAGGTCTGGAAGTCAGAAGTTTAAGATCAACGTACTAAAAGGGTTGGCTTCTCATGAAACCTTATAAATATCAAACACTTTAATGCCATTCCAATACACGTATGCCTCTCTGGAGTCACTGGTGTACGTCCAGATTTCCTATTCTAAGGATACTAGTCATATAGGATTACAGACAAACCCTAAGTGTCCTCTTATAACTGAGTTATTCCTTTAAAGGGCATATCTCCGCATGCAGTCATATTCTGATATATGGGAGATTGGAACTTCAACATATGAATTTTACGAAACACAACTCCAAAGTGATATATGCATGTGTTTACACACACACACACACACAAAAAAAAAAAAAACTCCTTCCATGTCTACATGCTCCACATGTACATATTCAATCAATTGTGAATGGAAAATACCTTTTTCAAATATTTAATCTAAAATAAACACGTAAAGCCTTTTCTTTTCTTATTGTCTAGACATTGTAAAACAATTATTTTTATAGCATTTACAGTATGTTAAATATTATAGGCAACAGAGACACTATTTAAAATAAACAGTAGAATGTACATAATTGCATACAACTGCTATGCCATTTCACATAAGGAACTTGAGCATGAGGGGGTCTTGAATTTCCCCTGTGGATACCAAGAAATGACTGCATATAGGGAAATATTACATATACATACACATATACATATACATATATATATATTTGTACATTTTACAGGTGATTCTTTTAATTTACAGAAGTTATGTACTTATAAGTCATTGAAAGCATGTCTCTTCTGAAAGTCAAGGGTTATTAAACAAAAAACCCACTTCTAGGTGTGAGTTATATCCTTATTAGGGTTTGGTCAGGGAGATCCCAGAGACCCCCCCCCCGAAAAAAATAATACAGGATCTTGCCATTTATTCTTCAGGACAGAGCAGGAGAACCAGATGATAAGACTATGTCATTAAAGACAACACCATACACTGGGTTGCAAGATACACAGAAATCAAACTGAAACTAAGCTAGAAGCTTTCTCTCTGCTATTTAGCTTTCAGAGTGCCAGAAGGTGCTACATAGGCTGGTGGGAGAGAAAGGCATCAATGGTCTTTCCAGTTGTGAACCCTATGAACTACAATGCCAAACTGCCAGGAAAGATGTGCCTACAGGTGCAATAGTGGCATGACTAATATGGGGATAACCAAATGCTCTGATTGAATCTGAGACTGTTCCACGAGAAACAATTCATGCCTGGTACTGTAAATGGAGTAAAAAAATACTGGCAGCAGAGGCCTTATGCCCTAGGTATAAACTTACTACTGGCATTTAGTTTAATTGTGATGGTCCCAAATATTTTCCAAATATTTATTTTTATACCAACAGACAAATGCTTGATCAGAGAAACTTTTGTTTGTAATGAACTTTGGTAAATGCAGAGGTGAATGGTTGTTTCAAGACACTAAGAATAAGTGGCTGCTGAGTGCTCAGCCATAAATAGGATACGTATACCACCCTTCTAAAGCTGAGGGATTATTAAAGAAGAGGAAACATAAATGGAGATCTTTAAAATGATATCTTCTGGGCACAGCACAGTCAATGCAGTCATGACTTAACAGCAACGACTGCCTGCAGTGGGCCTACATAAGTCTTGGCCTATGAACAATCACTTGCGATAGGAGAGGGTCTCACCTAGGCCCTTTCCCACCTAGCTATACTACTGTATTCTAATGGCTATTTGGGGAAAGCTAGTCATTGTCTTCAGTGGTGTACCCACTGAGGAACCCATCAAACACATGGATGCCTAAATGATCTTAGCCAGACTCAGAAAAATCAATTAAATAAACAAAGAAAAGACCTTCGCAGGTTATGCTTATTAAATTTTTAAAAAGGCAAGACTGAGAGAGTTGTAGGGGAAAGTAAGAGAGGTGGGTAAAAGATTAGAGAGTGCAGGGGTTTGTACATGTATGAAATTGTCAATGACAAATCAATAAAATTGAAAAAATTATATTAAGCCAGCAAATACAGAGCTATTATACCCACAGGTGCAATAGTGGCATGACTAATATGGGGATTAATCTTGTACTTCTAAAGGAAGAACAAGGTTAAATTCCTGTACCTTTTACCATCTTTTCAAAAGATAGATACCTATCTTATGTTTATGTACTCTTCTGATTACTGACACTGTTATTAATACATTTCTGATAAATAGTCTGTCTTTGAATGACTTACACCCAGGGTTTTAAAGGTCATTCATATTATTTAGAGGTATTTAGCATCTCATAGTAAAACCAGACAGTCCAGTTGTTCCATCAGCATATATGCCTTCTCAAACAAATATCAAATAATATCATATTTAAGCCCTCAGAAGAGTCAGTTTGAATTAATACATGGCAATAAGAAAAAAGAATGGAAAAAAAGAGTCAATATTCCAAACAATGGTTATCATTACCCTCTATAACAGGGCCCCGGTTGATTCTCTAAGCCCAGCACCACTGTAAAATTTCTATTCAGGCCTTTCACAGCTACGCTGAAATAATCCTTCGTGCCATCCCTTCTTCCCCCTTTATCTTCCTTCACCGTGCTTACCAGCATCTGTCTCATAAAGGGTTTTTTTTTTTTTGGTCTTTTCTCTATGTGACATGACTCAAGATAAGTGGACAAGTCTTTGTCACAGCTTCAAGGATAAAAGGACCATCGTCTAAGATGGAATGGGAACAATTTATAAAAGGAATATGTACTGAAGAAAGTATTCCCATGTCTGAAAAAGAAAAATTCAAATATCATCTTGAAGTAAAAATTCAAAGATGGGTGAGATATAGAAAACAAACAACTGTTTTAATTAGATAGAGTATTTATGTAAATAAGTTTATTTCAAATTTTCAAATTGATTCTGAAATGTTTTTCATTACAACTCAGTTGATTTTTTACTAATAAATGACTGTCAGGAGAATATACCCTTATAGCTTATGAGCTCAGAGATAGAATAGCATCATGTAACCACATCTTCTTGTTGGATCTCTTCCTGTCCATGATTTTTTAAATCAAAACAGAGCACTGATAAATAATCCTATCCTTCTTTTAAATGGCATTAAAACAGTCAATAATTGCAGTTGGTATTAAGAAAAATATAAATTAGATAAGTTCAGAAAAATCTATCTCCAATTCTTCTATATGTTAGTATCTTGATGATTAAAGTATTATATATGTCTCCATTCAAATCCATAAAATTCTGAACCCTACAAGGCCAACATAGAGTTAAAATGTGAAACCATTTGGTTTTAGTGTTTGAGGCTACCATAAATTATATTCAACACTAAAAGCTAAAAGGCTCACTAGTCAGCTCAAATATCCTAGAAAGGAAGTTAATCTATGGAATCCCACATTAATTACATATACTAGATGGTTTTATCTAGCATAGTGATGAATCTTCCTTAAAGTTGTCTCCAGCAGGCTCTCAAATTTAATGAATACAACCTGTGAAGCTCATATTCCCATCTCTCCAGTTTTCCAAACATCCTCTATTGAAACTAAAGCTTTTAGGTACTCAGTAATGACCTAATGGATTCTACAATGATGAATTTATCTAATAAATAAAAATATAGCTCTTCCTGAAACCAAACAGGTTAGGACAAAAGGAACATGATGCTTCACTTTAAACAAAGCAAAACATAAATGTTTTAGCTTATAGTTCATTCTTTAGAATCAGAATAGTCAAGTGAAACAGATTCTTATTTTTACTATAAAGATTAAAATCAAAGTAATACATTCCCTTCTTCTTTCATGAATTGCGGCATGTATGCTCTCTGATTGATAACACTTCACCGGGGAGAACTATTGAGACATTAAGCAGAACAAAGTCATCTTGTTGTCAGAAAATATTGACGGAACTGGACTTCATTATGCTAAGTGAAATAAACTCTGACAAGTATCACATATTTTCTCGTGTGTGTGTGTGTGTGTGTGTGTGTGTGTGTGTGTGTGTGTG
>NW_008355390.1:974978-991786 GCF_000622305.1 Nannospalax galili
AGGGAGGGGCTGAGGGAGTTATTTAGAAGTATTAGGGAAAGAAAAGATTCCAATGGGAGGATGTGGGAGGGAAATAAGTATGAGAAATGGAGACAACATATAAAATACATTGTGTCTTACACACACGTATGAAACTGTCAGAAGCCCATGCACATGTGTTGAGAAAAAAATTAATCATCAGTTTACTACTCAATCAAGTGATCTCATTTCTGTACCTAAAATACCAGCTAAAAGAGATTAACTACTGTATAATTTGTATGAAACACTGGAAAATGAAAATCTATAAAAACAGAACATTGATCTGCAGTTTCAGAAGTTGATGGTATGAAGGGAGGAGGAAGCTGACTAAACAGGGATTCAAGAGGACTACTGGAAATGATGTGGATGCCCTCTATCCTGTTAAGGTAGTGGTTGCAAGACTAGAAACGTCTGCCAAAGAAGCAAATTATACACTAAAGCTTGATAATTGCAGCATATGAAACATGAAAATAGAAATGTTTTGAAATGTCTTTATATAGATGATATCACTTAATTCTGGTAGTGTTCTATTCCAGTTTGCTTTCTGTTGCTCTGGTAAACACCATGGCCAAAAGTAAATTGGGGAAGAAAGGGTTTATTTCATCTCATATTTCCAGTTTACATTCCATCATTGAATCATGGCAGAATCCTGGAACGGAAGTCATGGAGGAATGCTACTTACTGGCTTACTCACTCTGGCTGGCTTAGCTAGCATTTTTATATAGGCCAGGCCCACCTGCCTAGGGATGCATCACCCACAGTTGCCTGTGCTCTTCTGCATCAATTAGCAATCAAGAATATGCTCCACACAAATGCCTAAAGGGCAATCTAATCCAGCAAAGCAAATTCCTCAACTGGGGATTCCTTTTCCCAAGTGACAGTAGGTTGAGTCAAGTTGACAATAAAAATGGTATAGCATAGTTTGTATAGTAAAATTACTATCATTTTATAATTAGACCTTGGTTTTGTGAATATCAATTTACAATAATAAAGCTACCCCATTATGATAGTTAGTGAGGCATTTATCATGTAGGCATGCCTGTGAGGGATTATTTTGATTAAGGTAATTCAGTTGGGAAGACCCACACTGAAAGTGGGTGACACCATTTCCCTGGGCTTGGACTCTACACAAAGGAGAAAGCTAGCTGAGCACCAGCATTCCTCAGTCTCTGCCCCGTGACAGTGGATGCAATGTGATCAGTTACTCCATGTTCCTGCTACCTCAACTTCCCCACCATGATGCACTGTGCCCTCAAACTTTGAGCCCTTTAAGTAACGACTTGGCTTTGTTTTGAGAACAGCTTAGTTACGACAAGAACTAAGAAAAATAAAACCAAATGATAAAACTCAACTTCACATATTCCTTGTTCTACTTTGCTTTCCTGCTACAGGAACAAGATACCACAACCAAACACAACTTAAGAAAGAAAGGGTTTACTTTGGCTTATGGTCCAGAGAGATAGGAGTCCATCATGGCAAGGGAGGCATGGCATGCCTTAGAGCAGGAAATTGCATGGACACATTTTCATCCAAACACAAGAGAAAAGAAGGGGGATGGGAGGAGAGGAGGTGAAACAGAAAGTGGGGTGAGGCTATAAACATTCGAAGGCAGCCTCCAGTGATCTACTTCCTCTAACACTTCCTAAAGGATCCAAACTTCCCCAAACACCACCAACAACCAAGTGTTCAACTGCATGAGCCCATGAGAGGCATTTCTTATTCAAAACATACATACACACACACACACACACACACACACACACACACACACAAATGAAGAAAACCTAGCAAACAAACCCTGAGAGTTCAATGCTGTGTATCATGACAACATGCTTTACACTCAGTGTTTTCCACTTCATTCACTCTCTTCCATTTATCTACAGCATCTTTCTTAACAGAGTCTAGAGAATGCAGGATGCCCCTACCCTGGGATTTTGTTATCTCAAGACATAGTTTCATCACCACTTTAGCTGGGACAAGGAGAGTTGTCTACTCTTGCGCCTCAGAGGAAGAATAGACCCTGGTGAATTCTGATTACATTTCACTGGTCAGAACAAGCCCTATGGCGCTACCTAACTGATAAATTGGGTCCTAGGAAATCCATTCTTCCTTTGCAACCAAGAAAAACAGGAAATGAGAATTTGTGATAAGAAGTGATTTACTTTTCTAGAAAGATATGGCTTTTTGTGTGTGTGTGTGACAGGCTCCCCCTGTAGCCTCAGCTGTCCTGGAGCTCCCTAGGTGGACCATGCTGGCTTTGAACTAGAGATCCACCTGCCTCTGCCTCCTAAGTGCTGGGATTAAAGGCGTGTGCCACCACACCCAGCTGATTTTCAAAAAAATAATAAACTTCATACTTGAAGTGACAGAGTGATATTTCCTGGACTGTAATTTCCGTCACCCTCTAAATCAGCATGATAATATCTGAAAAATTATAAGTGAAGTAAATGTGTTCTACAGAAAATGCTCAGTACAAATACCTTTAGAAGCCCATTCTGACAGGATTAATGATATTGTTTATAATAAAATATCTTATTATAATTTCTTCTCTCTTTCTTAGGTTCCACATGGAAAGAGGCCAAAAAGATTACCACAGCCTTATCTGAAAAAAAAAAGTCTTCACATGTTAAAGACACTTTATCATTCAAAGACTTTTTCCTTTGATTGAAAATTTCAAACAGTAACCAATTTTTACTCACTTAAAACTTATTCCAAGGGTTACAAAAAGAACTTTGCAATATATGATTTACTATATTAACTGTATTTGATTAAAATAATACAAGACTCATTTTGGGAAATGTATTTAATGATATAAAGATATGATTACTTAAGAAAAGTTGACATAATGACTTAAATAGAAAGAGAAGGAAATATAACCACTTCTCTTTTATTTAGTGGCAATATAATTAATTAAGATGAGTGGTAATTAAAAGACTCAATCTACCATTTAAGAATCACAGATTACAAAGTAATCATCTTTGGACTTATAATTTTGGTATTTGCTCTGATATTTCTAATAGAATAGAGCCATTTTAATTCCTTTCTAGCTTTTTACACTAACCTTAATAATGAAAAAACATTTTCTCTTTTCTTTATGGAACTAGAAAAAGAAATCTTATTGGTGGAAAAAACTGAACTCATGAACAGAAGCTTGAATTTAAAACTGTTTTTCTTCTAAAATTCTTATTTTCAGGGTGCAGAATTGCCAATCCAAAATGGCTATGCCCATCCCCTTTTCCTATGAGAGTTCCCTCAGAAAGCTCTGGTCACATTAGCCAATTCTCTTTCATGATGAACCCAGCTTAGAAAGCAGGAATTAATGACTAGAGAAAGGAAAGCTGTCTGTTTGAGTAATCCTGTTCTTTATCATCCAAACAGGGTTAATTTTTAGAATGAAGTAGGAAGAAATTATTAATTCATACTGGAAAATAAACATAAACTATTTTTCCATAGTTATTAGTGTCTGATCTGTCCTCCATAGGAGTCACCAGCTTGAAAAGGATTCTTTAAAGAGGCTCACCATAAAGTGTGACCTAGAAAAGATGGCAGAAAACTGGCTCAATCTGTTCTTCTCTCCTGGGAGTATAAAGAAATAAGTGAGGCCCAAGAAAGAGAAACAGAACATCGGAGGGGATCACTGTGGCCTAAAGTTACCAGCATTGTTAGGTTCATAGAGGCTGTTGACTCCCAAAGGAAGTTGTCTGTCCCTCCTCGCCATTCTGTATTTGAAAACAAAACAATGAGGCAGTTTCCACTCACATATACACCCATCCTATTATGAACACATGTCACATAACCTGAAATCATCTTTCCAAAGCCATTCAGTATCCCCCAAACTCATTAGGAAAGTAGGTTGCCATTTTCACTAAAATTTCAGTGCCATGGAAAAGACCAAATGTTACAAGAATCAAAAGGATAGGGCTTCCTCTTCAGAGGGGGAATGTTGGAGGGGAGGGAGTGGGCATGGATTTAATCAAAACACCTTATATGCATGTATGAAATTCTCAATAAAGTTTTTGTAAAAGTTAAAAAAAAAGATGAATAACCAGGTTTACCATTGGATTAAAGATTAGAGTTCTGATGAAATGAGAGTAGAAAATTAGGAGCATATCAACTATAAACTTAGATGCTCATATAAATACATATAATATTGATTAGAATATTATATAATTCTCAAGAAGTTGTCATGACCAGACATTATAAATACTGGATTAAACAATAACAGTGGCACAATATCTTAGAAACAGGACATCAAAAGAAAATAAATTTAAAGGCTGACAAAGCACTCTTAAGTATAACAGAAGAAAAAGGAATTCCTCAGAAATGTGTGCTAGTCCAAATATGTGATTAAATATTAAAGAACAAAGACAAGAACAAAAACTTGATCTACTGCCATCTAGTGGAAATTTAATTTTTTTAATTAGCTGCTAACAAAGAAAAAGTCTAATTTTCAAACTTTACAGATTCTAAATAATAAACTACCTCAGTTGGTTTCCCTCTGTGGAGGGGTGATGCTGCAAGATCGCACATCAGGCATTCCCAAGGTCCATAGGACTTGGAAGCCCCACCTTAATCCAATCAAAGCAGCTGCATTATGTAATGTTTTTAAATATTTGGGCTTATGAGTTACTTTGATTTTTAAAAAGCATCTTATTTTTAGTAAAAGAGTAAAAGTGTTGGAAGACGTCTCCTGACTACATCCATCATCCTATGAATGGATACACTAATGAAAGTTTTCTAGTATCATATAAACTGATGGTGACACAACTAACACACAACTGAGATCTTTTAATTCTTATTCTCACTGAAATACTTTTAGGATAATGAAAAGACTTCAAGGAGTGCAGCATTCTTTGACCAACAACATTGAGATGCTTTCACTTAAATGCAGTTTATATCTTTGACCATTATTTATTTTTTAAGAATATTTTATTTATTGTTTTTATTTTATGTGTAAGTACAACCAAGTCATGCAATGCCCATGGAGGTCAGAAGGCAATAGATTCCCTAGAACTGGAGTTATAGACAGTTGTTAGCTGCCATGTGGGTGCTGGGACTCAAACCCTGGTCCTCTGCAAGAGCAGCCAGTGATCTTAACTGCCTCACCATCTCCTCAGTCCCTGACCATTATTAAAAATCAATTGACCCTGCTACCGTCACACTATTTGAAACCTGAATGAGAATATAACCTCAAATTAGTCAACTGAAATGAAGTTATGGCTATAAACTGTAAACATAATCTGAGAAACATGCATTAGTCTTAGAACAGTAACTTTAAAGGGTATTTCCCCCCTTATTTAGATTTCCTTAATATTAGAGGCAAAATGCACTGAAAAGAGCTATCACTTTTAAAAAAATATTTTATTTAGTATTTTTATTTTATGTGTATGAGTGTATTGCCTGCATGTATGTGAGTGCACCTGTGTCCTGCAATGCCACGGAGGTCAGAAGAAGACTTCAGATTCCCCTGTAACTGGAATTAAGGATGGTTCATAGCTGCCATGTGGGTGCTGGGAATCAAACCCGGGTCCTCTGCAAGAGCAATCAGTGCTCTTAACCACTGAGCCATCTCTCCAGCCCCAAGAGCTATCATTTTTAACAACCTTCTATATTTTCTAAAATGAAACTATCAATTCTGTTGGCGTGGAGAGAAATCATACTATTTATCCCAAGTGAGTCTGCATTTTCATAAGATCACCTGACTTCCTGTTCAGCAATAGGATGGCTTTGATTTTTCTGGTTTAACTTTGGGAATAAAAGTTGGTCATTTTTGAGTGCCATAGAAAAGAATTAGTTAAAAGGAAGATAATAAGACAGGATAAAGAAGGATGATTAACTGAACAAGTTTCTTGAGTATTTGATGGAAGATATAATCCAGAATCCTGGTGGCAGAAGGAGACACCAATCCCCAGGGGTAATATCCAAGACAGCATTTGTTTGACCTTTCTCAATTGGTTTAACATGCAAAAAGTATTTTTATTAAACTGAGTTCCTCATATTTAACCTATGTTTAGTCTATATAATTTGTGAATTTTTAAATTAAAAACTCAGGTTTTTAAAGTATTTATCTTATAAATTCATTTTTTAAACTTTTGTTTGTCTGTTCTTTTGGTTTTTATTTATATATTTTTTTTATCTTTTTAAGACAGGATCTCCCTGTAGCCCCAGCTGGCCTGGAACTTACTATGTAAAACAGACTGGCCTCAATCTCATGTAGATCTGCATACCTCTGACTCCTAAAGGCTGGGGTTAAAGATGTGCACCACCACACACTGCTCATTATTTATTAATCCTAATGGACATCACTTGTATGGATGTCTACAATATTGTCCCTTCCAGTATTTTGTAGCAAGAAACACAATTGTTCGTTGAGTGCAACTTCAGTATTATTCAAAAGATACACAAACTTCTTAAAGAATCTGTGTAGGCATAATAATTTAGATCATGATAACTGTGAATTTTCATCATCTTCTGTGTCTTCTGAGCATTCAAATTTATACTAAAGAAAATATGTACTATTATAATCAGAGTCATTTTTAATATTGCAAATTTTAAAAAATATTGATTCTCTTTCTGAGTTCCCAAAATAAATTGCCCAAAGAATTTGGGCAAGCCAAATATCATTTCTTTCCCACATTTCTCTGTGCACATTTGAAAAATAATTGAATTAAACAATTATCTTCAGTCTATGTCAAACACTGGGTATGCATTTATAATATGACATTCTCATCTTAAATAAGCATGAATTAGTATATTTAGTATATAAATTGCTAATTTATTTCTTATATGCTCATGAGTCATTAACATTTTAAAAATAATTTTATATTAATTCTTTGAGCATTTCATATAATGTGTTTTGATCATATCAGCCCCCTCCCCATCTCCTCTCAGATCCACCCCACCTCCCCGACCCAACCCCTGCACTTTGTGTCTTTTTTCTTTAAGACCATCAAGCATTCATCCTTCCCCTGGAGTGTCGTCTATCTACCAGGGGTCACACCCTTCAAGAAAACTGGCTCTCCCTTTCCCAGCAGCTATCAATTGCCAATAATTCCTTAGCTAGGTGTGGAGCTTTATGCCACTGTTCTAGTGACTTTCTATTGCTGTGATGAAACACTCTGACCAGTGCCAACTTGAGGAGGAAAGGATTTATCTTTGAAGTAAGCCAGGGCAAGAATTACAGGTAGGAATCTGGAGACAAAAGTTCAAAAAGAGACCATGGACGGATGGATGCAGGTTACTGACTTGAACCTCTGGCCTGTGCTCAGTCTGTTTTCTTATACATCTTAGGACCACCTGCTTCCCACATCAATCAGCAATTAAGAAAATGCCTCACAGACATAAATGGCCACAGACCAATCCCATGGAGGTAATACCCCAAATAAGGTTATTTCTTCTGAGGTGTGTCAAGTTGACAACTGAAGCTATCCAGCACACCCATCTTCCCCCTCTATGATGGGATTTTTGTCTGTCTTCAGCTTGCACAGGTCTTGTGAGTTGATGTGTGCATTTGCTCTGTTGTGTCCAGAAAACACTGTCATTAAAATTTTAAGATATTCATAGACTTTATGATGAGCAAAATCACAAGAAAGTGTGTTTTTTACAGGGAGAAATAATCTTAAAATGCAGCTCGAGGATGCATTTTAAAAGAAAAATTGTGTATCTTAGCATAAATGACACTAACTCGTCCTCAGATAAAAAAGACAAATAAGGTCACAAATTTTCCATGTGTATTTAAAGATTAGTTCAACACCAGAAAAATATGAAAATGACCAGAAACATATTTTATTTTAAAATTTATTTATTTTATTCTATGTGTATGGGTGTTTTGCGTAAACCTATGTAAGTCTGCCTGTGAGGTGCAATGCCCACAGAGGTCAGAAGAGGGCATTGAGCCCCTGAAAATGGAGTGTCAGATGGTTGTTACCTGCCATGTGGGTAATAGGAACCCAACTGGGTCCTCTGCAAGAGCAGCCACGGCTCTCAACTGTTAGCCATCTCTCCAGTCCCACGGATATTTGGTTTTCTGAACTCCTTGTTTATTAAAGTAAAATATAAAATTATGGCCAGCTGACACCATCCCAGCAGAAAGGCCTAACATGCCAAGGAAGTTGGATGAGAAAGAAAAGAACACCCCCAAAGGAGTTCAAGGAATAAAGTTAACCTGTCTCATGGAACAGACTTTTTCTTTTTTTTTTTTTATCCACAGTTCAGAGAGCAGAAATGAAGCATTCCTTTTGCCAAAGCAATTTATAAAAAGCAAGAAAATCTTACCTGTTATACCTAACATGGTAGTCCTTCATTATTATTCATGGTTTCGTATTCTATGGCTCCAATTACTCACAATAAACTTCAATCCAAGTACATTAAATAGGACTAGTTGTGATGACACATGCCTGTAATCCCAGAACCCAAGAGGCTAATCAGGAGGACTAGGTATTCAAAGCCAGCCTGGGCTACAAAGTGAGACCTTGTCTCAAATATTTATTTTCTCTTTTTTTTTTTTTCAGAGCTGAGGACCGAACCCAGGGCCTTGCACTTGCTAGGCAAGCGCTCTACCACTGAGCTAAATCCCCAACCCCCATTGTCTCAAATATTTATATAAAATTCTTGATATAAACAATTTATTGTTTGAAAATGTATGTCAATATATGTAGCATGACGAAATATCACAGTACCCACTTCAAACTACCCAGGAAGTGAATCACTTTTTTTTTCATATATCTAGTCATTCACATTGTATATACCACCTGATCCTCAGCCACTTAATAGCCATCTTGATTACCAGGTTGACTGCCACAGTACCACAGCACTTCTGTTCAATGAATGCAAACACAAAAGTAAGTAATGATTCTGGAAGTGCTATGATATTATATTTTAATAATAGTTTTATCATACTCTTTTCTATGTTATTAGTTGCTAATGTTTTATTATGCATAATTTATAAATTAAATTTTTATGTGTTATTTTCTGTTATTGTGATAAAATGCCTGACAGAAGCAACTTATGGGACTGAAGTTTATTCTGGCTTGTACTTTCAGTAGAAACAGTCCCTCCTGGTGGGAATGGCATGGCAGAGCAATTCCACTGGGGTGGGAGTAAGCAACAGCTGTTTCTCACACAGAAGCTGGACCAGAAAGCAAAGAGAACAGGGCAAGAAGCAGGGTCAGACTACAAACTCAAAAGCTGGCCTCTAGTGACCCACTGCCACCAGCTATTCCCCATAATTTCCCCAAAGACTGCCACCATTTAAAGACCGGGTCTTTAAATATATGCATCTGTGAGGACATTTCAGATATAAACTATCACATTCCATCCCTGACTCCCAGACTCTCATAATGTAAAATGTTTTCAGTCCTACTTCAAGAATATGTGTAGTCTTGACAATCCAAAAAGATTGTCAAGATCAAAAATATGTTCAAAAATCCAAAGATTCTTCTCAGATCAAGGCAAACTTAACTGTGAGATCCCTAAAGTAGAAGAAAACAAGTGTTATCCTTCCAAGATGTAAGGACACAGAATAAGAACCTCCATTCCAAAAACAGAAATAAGAGGAAAGCAAGGAAAGAAAAAATCAAAGCAAGACACAACCCAGCAAGATAAGCACTGTAGCTCTATGTTGAGCATCTGGAGCTAGTGATGATAGTGATGAAATCACCTGAGCTTCCACAGGCTTAGGTAGCCCCGCACCTATAGCCTTGGCACATTTAGAACACATGGGTGCTCTAGTGGACCAACTTTACCTAAAAATTTCCTCAACAGATGTTTCATATTCTTGGACTCTCCAATATCCTGGGGCCTCCATAGCAACTTAGGCCTTTGCCATCTTAGGTTTAGATACAGCCATCGCAGGAGCTCCCATGCAGGGAATTTGATGCTCCTCCATATTGCCTGGCTTTCAGGCTCTTCTCTAGAGCCTTTCCACAAGTCTCCAGGACACCTTAACTCTTGCAAATCTGCATGCCTGAGAAATGAGTATCCAGTTGACGATATCAAGTTCTGCAGTAAATTTGAGGCATACTTTGGCCCTCTTGTCTCAGCTACAGTGGCCTCCTATGAGGACTGTGACTGAACTGACGTAAATGCTACTACAGGCATCACTGTTTGGCATAGATACTAGAGGTAGCATTTTCTTTTCAAATGCCAGTTTTACAAATGGATTTCAAAATTTATACTATGGAAATTTTGATGGGTGGGGTTCTGCCCTCAAGATATCTTTCCTATTGTTCCAGTGCAAAGGGATGGTTTCTCTTTAATGAAGTTAATCTCTTTTACAGTTGCAGCTGTCTTATCCATACTCTCACTCACACTCCCTTTCTCACCAAATAACACATTTTTTACATCTTCTGTCTCAGGTTTTACACTGGATTCTCACTATAGATCTGGCTAAAAGCAGCCAGCAACAACCAAGGCGCAGTGTGAATATTATGCTGTCCTGAAATTTCTTCCACCAAATAAATTAATCCTATACCTTTAAATTCAATTTCACTCCAATTTCCATGGCATGAGAAGAACATAGGTTCTCTACCAGATGTAGCATAAATATCCTTTGATCCTTTTCCCAATAATTCTTATTCTCATTGCAATATTGTGAGCACAGGTGTTACTGACCATATGTCTATCAGCATTATGGCTTCCAAATCTCCCAACAGAATCTTCAAAAAAGCTCTGTTTACCACTTTCTGGGGCTTCTCTCACAAATATTTCTAACCTCTTACACAATCACCCCTCTAACCAGATCCAAAAACCTGAGAACTTCAAGATCAGGTTTATCAAAGCAGCCACCCACCTTCTGGTACCAGTTTTCTGTGTTCATTACTTTTCCTATCATTGTGACAAAATACTTGACAAAAATCACTTCAGGGACAAAGAGTTTATTTTTCATTTTAGAAGAATTTGTGGCACAGTTGAAAGACTCCATGGTGGCAGGAGTATGTAGGAGCATCTACTCACATGGCAGCTGGACCAGGAAAAAGAAAGGGCAAGACAAAAAACAAATGTGGACAACAGCCCCCAAAACCCATTCCCAGGCATCCACCTTTAGTCAGTCCCACAATATTCTACAACATGAGTAGCAGTGGTTCAGCTTTTCTAAAACATGACCTTGTGGGGGACATTTCAATGCCAAACTGTGACAATAGTATACATAAAGTTTGCTAATATATTCTGTTTCAGGGATCCACTGTAGGCCTTGGAATATATATCTACAAAGTTAAGAAGATGAAGACTACTGTGGATGTAAATTACGGTCCTCTGAAGAATATGTACAACACAAGTTTTATGAGACATGACATTTGGTTTATTTGCTTTACTGTTAGGTCGTTCAGTGCATACAGTACTAGTCACATAAATACTACACAACCATTCCTTTATTTGGTAAAGGAATTAACATTCCAGATTCATTGCTGTTATAGGTGTAGACAAGGGTGATAACAAAAACTGAAATAAAACTGAATGATCTTAAACAGCGCTCATCCCATGTCTGACACACATTTTTAAAAGTTCTCTCTCTCTGTGAACCATAGTTTCAAAACCAAAACCAAGGCTGCAATCAGCAGTATGTAAATGCCCTCATAAAAATCCTCTATGAAAATAACTGACAGTATATTTAACCACAAAATTCAAATGTTAACTTTAAATCATATACTTGCTATGTAATTCATAATTTAAATAAGCCACAGTTGAAAATTAAAAATAAAATCATAAAAAAATCACCCTGTTCAATTATTGTGATAGCTCAGCTAGGTTGTCAACTTGACATATCTGGGAAGAACAAACCACAACTGAGGAACTACCTAGATCAGACTGTCCTTTGGATATGTCTGGTGGACATTTTCTTGACTGCTCATTGATGTAGGTGGGTCCATCTCAAGAGCAGGTAGATCTGAGATATGTAAGGAAGGTAGCTGAGCAAGCCAGGGCAAGAAAACTAATAGACAGTGCTACTTTGTGATCTCTTCTTCAGTTTCTACCTCCACATTCTTGCTTTAAGTTCCTTCCTTGGTTTCCACTGACAACCGACAATAACCTCTAAGTCAAATAAAACCTTCACTCCCAAGGCTGAAGAGATGGTTCTCTGGTTAAGAGCACTGCCTGCTCTTGCAGAGGACATGGGTTCATTTCCCAGCACCCACATGGCAGCTAACAACTGTCCATAACTCCAGTTTCAGGTGATCCAACACCTTCTTTTAACCTACATGGGCACTGCACAACACTGGTGCACTTACATGCAGGCAATATGCTCCTGCACATAAAATCATAAGCAAAATATTTTTAAAAGCAAATTAGAACAATTATAAACAAACTAGAATTATCCCTTGAAAAAACTGAACATACAGTCTGTCTAACATGCTAAAGTCTATTCCTTGTTTGTTAAATTCCTTGCTATTGTTTGTTTGTTTGTTTGTTTTTGGCTTTTTTGAGACATTGTCTCCCTGTAGTCACAGCTGGCCTGGAACTCACTATATAGACAAACTGGCCTCTATTAGAACTCAGAGAGGTCTGCCTTCCTCTTCCTACGAAGTGATAGGATTAACGGCATGTACTACTACTCCTGGGTTGAAACCTATTCTTAGTGAAAGAAGTTTCTATGATGGCAAATCTCAATCAATCAATTCTAGAATGTTTATTACATAGTGTAAGTAAAAATCAACTGAAGTAAGCTAAATAAAAATATTAATCACTACAGACTAGTAAACAAAAAGCTCAATATCAGAAATGGATTTCTTCTTTTCAGTTCTTGATCAGAGAGGTCCCATAGGCCATCAAACAATACTATTTGTTACTCACTTGATGGCAAGATCCTATTGCTAAAGACACTACAAAATGGAGTCACAGAACAAACAAGGAGGAATCACCTCAAAGCTTCTTCCCTGATGGCTAGCTTTCGTAGTTTAAAAGGTGTTATCATGTTATAAGGAAAAGGAAGGTAATCATCAACCTTTCCCAGGAGAGATCCCTTCAAGGTACAATAACAACTAGCTTGACAAAATGTGTCCACTGGTGCAATAGTAGCATGAATAGTATGGTAGTAACCAACCACCTTCAAATTGAATTTAAATCCCACTTCACAATAGGGAGACTATACGTGACACTGTCATGAAGGCCAAGAACATGTGACTAGAGAGGTCACAGGCCATAAAGAAACCATATTACTATCATTCTCCTAAATAGAATGACTCATAATGACCTTTTATACCCATAGATTAGGATATAACAGTAACTAGATAGTATAAATATATGTATATATATATTATAAAATATAATTGTAGAGATTACTCTCTCACCTGAGAAGGTTCTTATAGTAATAGATGGTGATTAACATAGAGATGCACAACTGGGCTACATGCAGAGAATAAGAGACTGCAGAGTGTTCAATCCTTAATAGGATATCTGTATTGCGCTGTCTCCTCCCAACACTTAGGAATCATTGCAGAAAAGGAGGCAGAAAGACTGTAAGAGTCAGAGGTAACAAATGAATAAAAGGAAACTATGTTGTCTAGACACTACGGGGTAGATGTGCGTATGAACCCATAGGATTTATGGCAGCATGAACAAGAACTATGCAAACCCAAAACTAGACAGGGTCCTAGCATGAATGGGGAAATGGGCAAGAAGCCCCAGTCCTAGGTGAGAATCTACTGGCAATTGATAAATTTTTAGAGAGGCAGATCAGTACCAGACTCCAAATTTTAGTAAACTCGATAAGCATTTTTTAAAAGACAAATACTAACAGAAAACATGAAGCTGGAGCTTCATGGGGGTGAAGGGAGAAGGTCTGAATCTGATCAAAATTTATTACAGAAAATTCTTTAACCTATATATACATTTTAAAAATTTAAAGACTCAGAGTCCATCAGTTTGGAGACGATAACAGCAAAGCTGAATTTGTGGCAAAATGAACAGCTGTTAAGAACTGAAAAGCTGATTGTCCATGTCCTGGCACATGTCCAAAATCTTACCACTTGGGAAGAGGCAGGAAAGTTTCAAGAAGCCTCAAAACTTAAAAATAAGTTAATAGCTAAGTAGATACTAATGCATAAAAGTGACACCCAGCACCAATTCTGAAGATGTTTAATAGTACATCAGATAATTACTACCAAATAAAAGGGTACAACAGGGAGTGTTTAAAAGCAAGAGTACTATATTATTTAAAATTAAGTGTGAGAGCTGAGGAGATGGCTCAGAGGGTAAATCTCTTGCTGTGAAAGCATAAGGACCTGAGTTAAGATCTTCAGCACACGGGTAACACTAGCCACACCAACATACATCTAACCCCAGTACTAGGGACTAGGAGGAGATAGACTCCCAGAGCTTAATAGCCAGCCAGTCAGACCAATCAGTGAGCTCTAGGTTGAGTGAAAAAAACAAGATGGAAAACCATCAAGGAAGACACCTGATGTCAATCTCAGTCTCAACATGCATGTATACCACATATACAAAATCAAACACACATCTACCACATATACATAAATAAATATTAAAATTAAAATAACCAGACATGGTGGCTTGCACCTTTAATCCCAGCCATTGGGAGGCAGAGGCAGGCAGATATCTTTGAAATCAAGGCCAGCCTTGTCTACACAGCAAGTTCCAGGCCAGCTCGGGCTACACGGAGACCCTGTCTCAAAAATAACAAACAAAAACTAAAATTAAATTAGAAATTAAATAGAGTAAGTTGATATATAAGTGTGTGTTTGTGTGTGTGTGTGTGTGGTGTGGTGTGTGTGTGTGTGTGTGTGTGTGTGGTGGTGGTGTGTGTGTGTGTGTGTGTGTGTGTTTGTGTGTGTGTACCGATTAGCTAGACCTCATTATGGCAAATCTTATTTGATCACTCTGTATGGTGCTGACAACCACAAAGAGCATGGCAAGAGCCATGCGTCTTAATACATGAAATGAAATCATTTTTTAAAACATACAGTTGTATCATCACTTCTGATCTTAACATCTGTATACCTCTGAACATCCCTCCGCCTGGAGATCAAACATCATAATTTTTGTGATTCTGTCTTCTGCCCAGATATGTCAGATTATCAGAGAGGAAGATAAAGGCAAAAGTATAGAGGTGTGTGTGTGTGTATGTGTGTGTGTGTGTGTGTGTGTGTGTGTGTGTGAGAGAGAGAGAGAGAGAGAGAGAGAGAGAGAGAGAGAGAGAGAGAGAGACTCTTACATCTCCTTTAAAAATGCAAATGTATTTTGTCTTAGTCATTCCTGGGTGATGATAAGAAAACAATCTGATTTAATTAATTTGCATTCATAACCCCTTGAATTCAGTAGAACTAATTGGAGGTTTGATTAAAAATATAAATAAAAGCAATTTTTTATTCTCTAGTTTATAAAATACATAGTACTAGAGTCTAATCTTCTTAGAGGCTAGCATTTTGTAGAAATCCTTTTGCTCTCATTGACATTTAAATACACACTTGAAAAGTCTTTGCACAGCCTACAGAAGAGAGAGAGAAACAAGCATTGTTCCAGAATGCTCTTATTTAACTCACACAGTTATCTTTCTCTGGCCATTACTAATCACATTTTATAAGAAAACGGAGGTTCATAGCAGTGACACTATTTCTAAACAAGGTTTCCTGATTTGAATATTTTTTTCTTCTGGAAAAGAATAGAAATTGCCATAGGAAAGTCCACAGGCATCAAATATTTGATTCTTGAATAACAGTCACTTGGACTATGGTTGAACATTTGTACCAGAAGTCAGGATCTAGGCTGGAAGACTGGTCTTCCTAGAGCATCATGCTTTGAGATATTAGCTCTACCCAAGAGCTATGAAAACTATCTGAATAAATGGTTCCATGATTTTTACATTTTAATTAAGAGGCTCAGTTTTTCTGGTATATATAAATTTTAAGGGAGGAAAAGGTAAATGATGAGTAATATTCAAAATTATTAGTTTCCTGTAACATAAAATTATACGTGTCATTAAGAGACTCCCCATTGTTTTAAAGTGTATGTTAAATAAAGAACTGAATTGATTTGTTTTATGCCACCATGAAAACATGTACAGAATTCTCACATTCTTTTAACTTGGGGGCTACTATAAAGATGAGAAAACTGAGGGATGGAGAAGTTATAGAACATGTCCAAGGTTAGTATCTAAAGTAATGGCGTGGACATTCAGACTTCATCTGACAAGAGATCATGTGTCTTAAAACACACTGTCCCATCAAGTTGAGTGATAAGTAGTAACTGACACAGTGTTTCATATTATTAAATCCTATTTTCATTGTGTAAAATATGCATTTTTAAAATATATTTCTTCATTACTTAATGAGTCATATATTTCCTTAATAAGTTCAGGAAGCAATGAAAGAAATTGCTACATTTGCCTTGATTCTTGCTCACAAAGAAATAATTTCTGGTAATATGAAAGTAAAGGAATTTGGGGAGAAAAATAGTAGCAGGTTCTAAGTAGAAACCAATGAAGTACAAAATGGAAATCACAATGTGTCCCTGAGAAATGTCATGAGACTTTTACATCACAAGGGATGGGCTAGGCTCTGGTAAATACAGAGATCAGCTCTGCCTCCAAACTTGTTGAACCTTCCAATATAACTGTCTTGAATTTTAGATGTCAGGATTAAGCTTAAATGTATTAAACTTAAGGGAAAGGCAAAGTTCAAACCCATCACTTTTCTAGATTTTAAGAAGATGAGAACACAAATTGTACAATAAAACAACGCTTTAACATGAATTATACATATATATGTATAGATAGATAGATAGATAGATGATAGATAGATAGATAGATAGATAGATAGATAGGTGATAGATAGATG